>NC_051220.1:42077718-42110218 GCF_015220715.1 Pygocentrus nattereri | reverse complement strand
GATTAATCAGCATTGTTAAACGGAGTGACTGCGCTGTCGGAGCGGAGAACTCACCACGCCAGAAACGAACCAAAACATTTCTGCGCCATCTGCAGACGTTCTTCTCAGATTCTTCTCACAAACTCCAGCTAGACTGTGATTCGTAATGTGAAGGACTCTGCTGGAGATGCGGGAACTGTTTTCATGATTACAGGCCAGGACTTTAACCGTGACCGTTTCCAGAGCTGCTCTAATTCTCTAATAATTACAACAGTGTTCAGATTGTTTTCCCCCACATTCACATCAGCCTGGGCTTGTTGGCTCAGTGGCTGAAAAACATGTTGAATATGTTCATCATGCAAATAAAACCCAACCCACAGTGAGCTGGGGAGGGGAGTGGGGGTCATTTTCAAAACATCTCGTCTTGGCAGTCGTGGGCTGGAGGTCAGGAAACTGGCCCTGTGATCGGAAGGTCGCCGGTTCGATCCCCAGCGCTGACAGTCCATGACTGAGGTGTCCTTGAGCAAGACACCTAACCCCCAACTGCTCCCTGGGTGCTGTGGATTGGGCTGCCCACCGCTCCGGGCAAGTGTGCTCACTGCCCCCTAGTGTGTGTGTTCACTAGTGTGTGTGTGGTGTTTCACTTCACAGATGGGTTAAATGCGGAGGTGGAATTTCCCCGTTTGTGGGATTAATAAAGTATCACTTAACTTGCTTCCTCTGTTTGTTTCTCCCTCTGAGCTCTTTGGAACAAGTGGCTAAACTGCAGACTCTAAACGTTCAATCAAAACATTTGTGCTTGTAAGTAGAAGACACTTTATTAAGGTTTGAATATTTGGTAGCGCTTCTTATGAATCCTGTAATTCAGGTTTTATAGCATTACTAAATGGCTTTATGAAACCAGGCATCAGCTTGTATAATTTCCCTTAAATGGTTATAATTGCATGCATATGACTTTATTCCAGTCCTGAAATCTGATTGGCTGAGCTGCGTTTGAAGCCGTTGTGAAGTCCACAGCTATGACCGCATCACAACAGCTGAACTCACTGCATCACGGCATGAATAAAAAACATGTTGTGCAGTTAGTGGAACAATCTTTGACTCTCAAACTGCATGCATGGAGCACTGAGTGAACTGATGAAGTAAGAACCCGGTTCTGTTTAAACTGAGGAGCTGACAACTTATGTTCTTAACTAGAACTGGGCTGGTCAGCCGGCTAACAGGCTCAAAGAGCCAGCAGCCTAAACAGCTCCATCATTAATATCACAGGCCTGAATTAAAGCCCTGACGGTCTGATTTACTGTAGAACTGCAGTAGAAAAGCCTAAAAATGTCAGTTGGGGGTTTTTCACACTTTAGATGTTCATGTTTCAGTCAGAAGTTGCATCAAACCCAGACTGGATCCCAAACGGCTCCGTACTCCCTAAATAGTGTTCTAGATATGAATGTTTAGAGGTTCTAGCTTCTGCAGCCAAACAGTGCATCGTGTATGGAGTGTGGACGTGTCTCAATCCCAAACGACTGTTTCTTAGCTGTATTTTGCTCTGCTGGGCTGCAGGATCCAGTATTTAACCTCCTGCGTAGTGCACTATGTAGGGAGCAGGGAGCCGTTTGGGATTCAGCCCCAGTGTGACTCGTGGGGGTGATTTACTGACCAAAAAGTCCTTATGAAGCAAAAGCTTGTGCATTAAACTGTGCTGTGTCATCATATGTTCACTGTTATACGACAAACCTTTGTTGAACAGTTAACCGAACGTTCTCCTCATTCAGCGGTCCGTGGTTGCTTAGCAACAATAACATACTCTAAAGGAACTACTTCTCCTGGTGGAGTACTGGTTTAGGTCCACAATTATTAATAATAACAAATTATTTTCGCTGCATTTTATCATATTATTATGCTGCATTAAGCCTGTTGCAGCTGGGTATTGCTATGACTTCATCACAGAGAAGGGAGTTTTACTCCACATCCCGTGGCTTGTTGCTTCAATGATATCTGTTCATAAGGACATTGTGGGCTCTATGTTATAGACCATTCGCCATGTCCATAGAAGCTTGAAGTAAAGTGAGGCTTTGTAAACATCTTAAATTTCAGTGTGTCTTAATCGGTCTTTACAGGCTTTAAGCGAAGTGAGAGATTCACGTCTAACTGGTAGTAAAAGACTTACAGTCATCTGAGTTGAACAGTCATAGTTTGTGGCTATGATGGCTCACAGCTAACAGTCTAGCACCTTGTCTCCCATGTTCTAGATATGATTATACCCAACACATTTTGTGCATGCTGGATGTCCTTGTGGGCCTACTGTGTCATTACATAGTGCATCGCATCATTAGTGTTTACAGTGCTCTTATGAAGAGTTATTACAATGTTATAGCCTGACATTATAAAGTTATACACTCTTATTTTAAAAGGTGACGTATGAGAGCTGCAGACGGTGGGCAGACATCACATTGAACCCTATGGGTTAAGAATGGGAGGTCACTCAAGATCATATGCGTGTGAAGCCAGACGAGCCAATATTTATGTAAATATACATATACAGGTATAACAGGTCTACGTATCTATAGAGAACAGTTCTGAAGACAGTATAGCACCAAAGAGGGTTCTTTATCACTACAAGCTTGACGTGGTAACAATAGAAGAACCTTATATTTCTCCATTGATCTGAAGATTCACTTCACCACGCAAAGAACCTTTCCCGTCTGAAATGGTTTTAAATCGATCTCGTGGTTCTTAAAACATTTTTCTTGTACTAATGAATCTTTTTTTTTAAGTGCGCTCTTATAAGCAGTTATACAAGCTTACGCCAGGCGTGATAAGGTGTCGCACATGCCTTAGAAAACCTTCCGAAGCATTCCGAACACAGGATCCACAGGAAGTATCACCGACTTATTTCAACGTTTTAGTCATGTCATGACATCAAAGCACCCAAGAGAGATTCGAGAGGCTTAAACCACGCAGTTACCCAATTAAGGATGTTATTACCGTTGAAAAGCACAATAACAGCAATAATCAGACCTTCATAAGGCAAAAAGATGACTGTAGGCTCGTGATGTCATATATTTAAAAACCAACCTGCATTACTGCAATAATGTTAATGTAACAGTGCCCTGTGATTGGTCAGAAAGGGCAAAATCTCAAAAAAAAAAAAAAACAGCCATGCTATTTCAATGTAATTACAACTTAATTACACATCTATTAATGGTAAGAATCATAGCTTATAAACCATCGTTTACATTGTTGCCTTTTATTATAGTTCAGTACTGAAACAGTCCAGAGAGACATGAACTTGTTGATAGACAATGAAGATGAAACGTTACTGTAATTGATTATGAAGCTGATTATATTATTAAACACGTAACGATCTGAATATAAACATTAGTGTAATTGATTACGAAGCTGATTATATTATTAAACACGTAACGATCTGAATATAAACGTTACTGTAATTGATTACAAAGCTGATTATATTATTAAACACGTAACGATCTGAATGTAAACATTACTGTAATTGATTATGAAGCTGATTATATTATTAAACACGTAACGATCTGAATATAAACGTTACTGTAATTGATTATGAAGCTAATTATATTATCAACCATGTAATGATCTGAATATAAACATTACTGTAATTGATTATGAAGCTGATTATATTATTAAACACGTAACGATCTGAATATAAACATTAAGGTAATTGATTATGAAGCTGATTATATTATTAAACACGTAACGATCTGAATATAAACGTTACTGTAATTGATTATGAAGCTGATTATATTATAAAACATGTAACAATCTGAATGTAAACGTTACTGTAATTGATTACGAAGCTGATTATATTATTAAACATGTAACGATCTGAATATAAACATTACTGTAATTGATTATGAAGCTGATTATATTATTAAACACGTAACGATCTGAATGTAAACGTTACTGTAATTGATTATGAAGCTGATTATATTATTAAACACGTAACGATCTGAATATAAACGTTACTGTAATTGATTATGAAGCTAATTATATTATCAACCATGTAATGATCTGAATATAAACATTACTGTAATTGATTATGAAGCTGATTATATTATTAAACACGTAACGATCTGAATATAAACATTAAGGTAATTGATTATGAAGCTGATTATATTATTAAACATGTAACGATCTGAATATAAACATTAGTGTAATTGATTATGAAGCTGATTATATTATTAAACATGTAACGATCTGAATATAAACATTAGTGTAATTGATTATGAAGCTGATTATATTATTAAACATGTAACGATCTGAATATAAATGTTACTGTAATTGATTATGAAGCTGATTATATTATTAAACACGTAACGATCTGAATATAAACGTTACTGTAATTGATTATGAAGCTGATTATATTATTAAACACGTAACGATCTGAATATAAACATTAGTGTAATTGATTATGAAGCTGATTATATTATTAAACACGTAACGATCTGAATATAAACGTTACTGTAATTGATTATGAAGCTGATTATATTATTAAACACGTAACGATCTGAATATAAACGTTACTGTAATTGATTACGAAGCTGATTATATTATTAAACATGTAACGATCTGAATATAAACGTTACTGTAATTGATTACGAAGCTGATTATATTATTAAACATGTAACGATCTGAATATAAACATTAGTGTAATTGATTATGAAGCTGATTATATTATTAAACATGTAACGATCTGAATATAAACGTTACTGTAATTGATTATGAAGCTGATTATATTATTAAACACGTAACGATCTGAATATAAACGTTACTGTAATTGATTATGAAGCTGATTATATTATTAAACACGTAACGATCTGAATATAAACATTAAGGTAATTGATTATGAAGCTGATTATATTATTAAACACGTAACGATCTGAATAAAAACGTTACTGTAATTGATTATGAAGCTGATTATATTATAAAACATGTAACGATCTGAATGTAAACGTTACTGTAATTGATTACGAAGCTGATTATATTATTAAACATGTAACGTTCTGAATATAAACATTAGTGTAATTGATTATGAAGCTGATTATATTATTAAACATGTAACGATCTGAATATAAACATTAGTGTAATTGATTATGAAGCTGATTATATTATTAAACATGTAACGATCTGAATATAAACGTTACTGTAATTGATGATGAAGCTGATTATATTATAAAACATGTAACAATCTGAATATAAACGTTACTGTAATTGATTACGAAGCTGATTATATTATTAAACATGTAACGATCTGAATATAAACATTAGTGTAATTGATTACGAAGCTGATTATATTATTAAACATGTAACGATCTGAATATAAACGTTACTGTAATTGATTATGAAGCTGATTATATTATTAAACACGTAACGATCTGAATATAAACGTTACTGTAATTGATTATGAAGCTGATTATATTATTAAACACGTAACGATCTGAATATAAACGTTACTGTAATTGATTATGAAGCTGATTATATTATTAAACATGTAACGATCTGAATATAAACATTAGTGTAATTGATTATGAAGCTGATTATATTATTAAACATGTAACGATCTGAATATAAACGTTACTGTAATTGATGATGAAGCTGATTATATTATAAAACATGTAACAATCTGAATATAAACGTTACTGTAATTGATTACGAAGCTGATTATATTATTAAACATGTAACGATCTGAATATAAACATTAGTGTAATTGATTACGAAGCTGATTATATTATTAAACATGTAACGATCTGAATATAAACGTTACTGTAATTGATTATGAAGCTGATTATATTATTAAACACGTAACGATCTGAATATAAACGTTACTGTAATTGATTATGAAGCTGATTATATTATTAAACACGTAACGATCTGAATATAAACGTTACTGTAATTGATTATGAAGCTGATTATATTATTAAACACGTAACGATCTGAATATAAACGTTACTGTAATTGATTATGAAGCTGATTATATTATAAAACACGTAACGATCTGAATGTAAACGTTACTGTAATTGATTACGAAGCTGATTATATTATTAAACATGTAACGATCTGAATATAAACATTAGTGTAATTGATTATGAAGCTGATTATATTATTAAACATGTAACGATCTGAATATAAACATTAGTGTAATTGATTATGAAGCTGATTATATTATTAAACATGTAACGATCTGAATATAAACATTAGTGTAATTGATTATGAAGCTGATTATATTATTAAACATGTAACGATCTGAATATAAACATTAGTGTAATTGATTATGAAGCTGATTATATTATTAAACACGTAACAATCTGAATATAAACGTTACTGTAATTGATTATGAAGCTGATTATATTATTAAACACGTAACGATCTGAATATAAACATTAAGGTAATTGATTATGAAGCTGATTATATTATTAAACACGTAATGATCTGAATGTAAACGTTACTGTAATTGATTACAAAGCTGATTATATTATTAAACATGTAATGATCTGAATGTAAACGTTGCTGTAATTGATTATGAAGCTGATTATATTATTAAACACGTAACAATCTGAATATAAACATTAGTGTAATTGATTATGAAGCTGGTTATATTATTAAACACGTAACGATCTGAATATAAACGTTACTGTAATTGATTATGAAGCTGATTATATTATCAACCATGTAACGATCTGAATATAAACGTTGCTGTAATTGATTATGAAGCTGATTATATTATTAAACACGTAACGATCTGAATATAAACGTTACTGTAATTGATGATGAAGCTGATTATATTATTAAACACGTAACGATCTGAATTACGTTTCAGCAGCACAGCAAAATAAGAGCCATAGCTTTTGGTTTGTAAGGGCTGATCTGGGCATTCATTATATTCATTATTATGAAGGTAAACTCCTCTGTTCAATGTAATGAATGGGCTGAGGAAGGGGTGGTCTTTCCCAGCGGGCCCTGCGTGTCATCATCCCTCCTCCAGGTGTGACAGATGGGATTTAGACAGATGGCTTTTTTTATTCGGCCTGACTGACAGCTCACAACCTGTCAATCATACCTGGCAAGATGAATGAATGAGGACGAAGGCCAGTGGAGTGTGAGCTGCCCTTCTATTCACACAGTCTGGAGTCACAGTTTGAAAATAATGACCTTTGCTAACTCAGAGGGGGAGAGAGTGAGGTTCTCAGCGCTTTGGAGACTCGACGGTCCTTAAAATCCTAAACAGAAGTGAGAAACTTTAACGTTAATCAGGAATGAAGAAAATCAATGAACAGCGTTTTTACACCTTTGAAGCAAATCGGTTTTAAGATCTTGGTCTTTCAGGATTTGGTCTTCATATGATGTCTTGGTGAGTTTGGAGGTGTCCTGCATTAAATGAACATCTACAATGTGGACTCAGAGTTTCAACGTAGCTGGTCATTTTATATCGGTAAGAGTTAGAGCGGTTAGAGGTTCTCTATAGAACCATTTCATGCTTAGATGGTTCTTTGTGTTGTAAAATAGTTCATCATATTGATAGTGAATGTGTTGTATGTATACAGCACCATTGCATACAAGCTTGGCATTAAAATAACATTAGAACCTTTTTTGGATCTATATAGAACCATTTCCATTACTGTCTTTACTAAAGAACCCTCGAAGAACCGTCTTTTTAAACGTCTTGACATAATTGAGACAAAAAGGTGTCATATGGGGGATTGAAAAACTTTGATTGATCAAAACAGTAATTAACAGTCATTTCTTACACACACACACACACACACATACACTAACACACACTCACACTCACTCATACAGACACACACAGACACGCACACACACACACACACACACACACACTCACTCATACAGACACACACGGACACACACAGAGACACACACACACACTCACACTCACTCATACAGACACACACGGACACACATACACAAACACACACTCACACTCACTCATACAGACACACACGGACACACACGGACACACACACACACACAGACAGAGACACACACACACATACACAAACACACACTCACACTCACTCATACAGACACACACAGACACACACAGACAGAGACACACACACGCACACACATACAGACAGAGACACACACAGGCAGAGAAACACACACACACACTCTCTCTCTCTCACACACACACACACACACACAAACACTCTCTCTCTCTCTCTCTCTCTCTCTCTCTCTCACACACACACACACACTCACACTCACTCATACACACACACACACTCACATTTTCTCAAACGCTTATCCTTCTGGGTGACGGGATCATTTTTTGCGCACTTAAAAAAAGGTCCTTCAATGGTTCTTAACAAAAAAAGTGGTTCTAGATATAACCATAAACACTCAAAGAACCCTTTTCATGATTAAGGCTTCGTCTATCATTAAATGCTCAGATTGGTGGTGAAAGTGTTGTAGATCGTTCTATGTCGAATCTTTTTGAGAAGGGTTCTGTATTGCACCAAAATGGTTCCGTTAAGTTTGTTACAGACTTGACATCTTTACTAAAGAACCCTTGACAAAACATCTTTTTAGTGCATCCCATTTATTCCCCTCATTCTCTTTGGAAGAAGTTTTTCCATATAACAGGTTAATTAGCTTCACCCACCCGGCGCTGTGGCTGGTTCCCCACACCAGGTCCTGACAAGCAGCTCAGACTGACAATTATGATGTTAAGAGCAGAAATGGAGCGCTGCCTGCGGGAGGAACCGCTCAAACAGAGAGAGCTGTTTTTGTAGTTTTAGAGTCTGTATTCTGTAGTTTAAATTCAGTTTTAAATAAAAAAAAAACACTTTATTTCAACCAGCCCCCCTTAGAGTAGACCACCCCAGGTAATTTGAGTTTCAGGCTCCTTCTTTACCTGCTTACACTCAAAGGCAAAATCAGGAGAGAGAACCAGAGGAGCAAAGAAGGAAAATAGAAGGAAATAACATTAATAAATATTGCTCATGGGATTAATGCAAAACCATTTAAAAGCATTTACCCTGGATTTCCACTCACTGGCCACTTTATTAGAAACACCCACCTTGTGCTTCCACTCAC
Organism: Pygocentrus nattereri; assembly: GCF_015220715.1. Taxonomy (NCBI): domain Eukaryota; kingdom Metazoa; phylum Chordata; class Actinopteri; order Characiformes; family Serrasalmidae; genus Pygocentrus; species Pygocentrus nattereri. The sequence continues at coordinate 42,101,146 of NC_051220.1, read as the reverse complement.
TGGCCACTTTATTAGAAACACCTACCTTGTACTTCCACTCACTGGCCACTTTATTAGAAACACCTACCTTGTACTTCCACTCACTGGCCACTTTATTAGAAACACCTACCTTGTGCTTCCACTAACTGGCCACTTTATTAGAAACACCTACCTTGTACTTCCACTCCCTGGCCACTTTAATAGAAACACCTACCTTGTGCTTCCACTAACTGGCCACTTTATTACAAACACCTACCTTGTACTTCCACTCACTGGCCACTTTATTAGAAACACCCACCTTGTGCTTCCACTCACTGGCCACTTTATTAGAAACACCCACCTTGTACTTCCACTCACTGGCCACTTTATTAGAAACACCCACCTTGTGCTTCCACTCACTGGCCACTTTATTAGAAACACCTACCTTGTACTTCCACTCACTGGCCACTTTATTAGAAACACCTACCTTGTACTTCCACTCACTGGCCACTTTATTAGAAACACCTACCTTGTGCTTCCACTAACTGGCCACTTTATTAGAAACACCTACCTTGTACTTCCACTCCCTGGCCACTTTATTAGAAACACCTACCTTGTGCTTCCACTAACTGGCCACTTTATTAGAAACACCTACCTTGTACTTCCACTCACTGGCCACTTTATTAGAAACACCTACCTTGTACTTCCACTCACTGGCCACTTTATTAGAAACACCTACCTTGTACTTCCACTCACTGGCCACTTTATTAGAAACACCTACCTTGTGCTTCCACTAACTGGCCACTTTATTAGAAACACCTGCCTTGTACTTCCACTCCCTGGCCACTTTATTAGAAACACCTACCTTGTGCTTCCACTAACTGGCCACTTTATTAGAAACACCTACCTTGTGCTTCCATTAACTGGCCACTTTATTAGAAACACCTACCTTGCGCTTCCACTCACTGGCCACTTTATTAGAAACACCTACCTTGTGCTTCCACTCACTGGCCACTTTATTAGAAACACCTACCTTGTGCTTCCACTAACTGGCCACTTTATTAGAAACACCTACACTGTAGCTCCCCTTTGCTTTTACAACAAGATGAATTATACGTAGAGATGTTGCATCCACCATCCTCTAGTCTTACATCAATGGTCAGTCTTCCTACCACAGATCTGCTCTCAACTGGGCATTTGGTTGGTGGACCACTCTCAAGCCAGCAGGGAAGCTATATCACAATATGCTGGATCTCACTTCTCTGCCTCGTCCCTCTGTAGCAGAGCGTTTCGCAGTGGTTTAAACTGCTAGAAGTCCTTTTAAAAACAGAATTATTCCCACCTCAGATTGTGTGTTATTTCCCTCCGAGATTGTCAACGCTTGACAGGCGGCAAAGGCTCTCTGTTCCCTCTTTCCCTGGTCGTAAGTTGGTATAAGAGTTTTATTTACACTCGAAATGCTTAAAACAATTCATAGTTAATGTACGTCCCAGCTGAACTGACCTTTCTACCTCTCTTAAAAAAGTTAGCCTAGCGCAACAGTTAGCCTGGCGCAACACCGTCCGTAATTATTAAAAAAAGTCAGCGTCTGTATTTTGGCAGGTAAGTAACGATTGCCCTTTAAGAAAAGGAGAAAGAAAGAGAAAACTTTTAGAGGATTAATTAAAGAGCTGGCCGCTCAAAGTCTTGCCGGAAAGATGTCATGTAGATTTCGATTTTGTGGGAGAACACAGAGTCTCGGGGGAGAAGAAGAGGGCCCACCGCAGTCTCAGAGAACCGTCTGATAAAGGGAAATCCACCCTTTGCAGCCCACATTAAGCCAGAACACGGAGAAAACTCCCTGTCTCTTGTTAAAGCAGGGTAATTAGTGTAGATTTGAATATTTCTTTGGCCTTCGGGCTGCGCGTATGGCTCCATTAGTCATTTAGCAGCCGTTCAGGTCCTCCACTTTCCTTCTTAATAACACGGCTCAGAACGTTCCGGCTGGTTTTCTAGGACGAGCTTCTGAAAGCTGCAGTGATGCTGTATGGCCCATGTCAATCAGGACAGAGGAGAAAAGGCGAGGTTATTTTGGCAGGATGCGCTGGACCGCTATCAGCGCTATGAATGTGTCATGGCTTTCTGAATAGATCCTGATTATCTGACCCAGATTACGGTGAATGCACTGAAAAATGGTGCATTGAGTTCATCCGCTTCACATATTTACAGCCTGTCCAAATAAACAAGAACATGTCACGCACTGGCCACTTTATTGGAAACACCTACCATGTACTTCCACTAATTGGCCACTTTATTAGAAACACTTACCTGGTAGCTCCACTGGCCGTTTTAGTAGAAACACCTACCTTGTCCTTCAACTCCCTGGCCACTTTAGTAGAAACACTTGTGCTGGAAACATTGTAACCAACTAGGAGCCACTTCAAGTTCATTTGGCTACTCATGTAGGAGTCTGTGTGCAATGTTACTACTATCATAGGTTTTGTTTACAATATAATTGGCTTTTTGCATAAATTCAAAATTACACAATCCTTTTTTATGTTTTCACATAGTTTTAACTATTATTGTAGCTTGAAATGATTGTTTGGTGCTCAAGAAATTGAAACCTTACTAAAAAATGTTTTAAAAATAGAAGCATAGTTACTTTAAAATTAGACCGAAATAGAATTATTCAGATTTTTTTTATAATTATTACTATATTTACTCGTTTAGTATTTAAAGCTAGAAAAATATGTAGTAATTGTTCTAAATATTTCATTAAAATTTTTTTTATAAAATTCACATATAACACTTTGTAGCATGTCCATTGTTGCATTGTTGTATCCCAAAAAGGCATAAAAAAAGAGTTTAGTAGTATTTTAGTGATCAGACCAATTTACACGATGAAACAATTTTAAAACATTGCTCTTATAATACACACAACCGAGTCGAAGGACTGTAAAAATGTTCTCTCTGAAAGGCGCCTTGAGATCGTCCTGCTGGCAGAATAGAAATCGGCTTGAATATTTATAAAAATAATACATTTTCTACTTTTATTTCTCTATATGAGTCTCTATGTTGAGCTGCTAGTGAGCAAGGAGGGGAGAGGGGGTGGTGGGAGGGGCGTGGGGGGGGGGGGGGCCTTGCTGTGAAGAACAATTCACACAATCTTGGCAAAACTGCAGCTTCCTTCATATCAGACAATCAAAAATGGTCTATTCAGAATAAAACCCTTCATGTGTCACCAACTGTACAGGTGATTATGTGAATGCAATTTTTAGTGATTTTCACATAACACACCTCCAATTATGCACGAATACAGGATGATAAAGCTTAGAGTCAACAAAACATTCAGAATTTCTAAGTTTGGCTTTGATGAACAAATAATCAGACCTACATTAATCCCCCGTGTTTATTTCTTAAAATAAAGAAATCTTGGTAACACTTCACTGTAGGGTCCTGTCCATAAGGCTACACGACACCTACATAAAGTCGTCATAACTACTGACATAACCCTACATGACTGTTCATAAATGCTCCATACAACAGACATCATCTGTTATAAAGGCTACTTTAGCTGATGTTGAGCAAAATAGCCCAATTTAAGCTTTATAGTGAGTTATGCATGTTGGAATAAGCCTTAAAATGTTATGTAGGGTTATGTCAGTTATCATGACAAGCTTGTGGAGGTGTCATGTAGCCTTATGAACAGCACCCGACAGTAGCGTTACCGCAATCTTCAGCGTAGATGCAGAAATTTTTCCTTTGTCCTCATTTTTCCTGTGAAATTTTTCAGAAACCAGCGCTGGAGAGAAAAATGCTGCCTTCAGGCCTCAAACTAATCTTTATCCACTCATCTATCACAGGCCATATTGTGAGCTGCTCTTGGAGGCTGATTTGAAGCAGTGGGATTAAATGTCTGTCAGGCAGGGTTATTGTTGTGAATAACAGCATGCGGGAGGAAATGGTAACCATCCCAGGAAATTAGTTGTCTCGCAGTGGCAGAAGCACCATCTGTCTGAGAAAAAGAAAAAGTAAAATAATTAAAGCCGAGAGCAGCGAGTTGGACAAAAGAATCTCCATCGCATTGAGCCGCCATGTGCTTCACTGCTACCTCGGCCTTAAACGTTTGAAAATAAAGAAATAAATACGCTACGCCGCACGAGTAACGCCGCATGTCGAATGCACACACATTTCAGCCAAACTTCTCGTGCCTCCTGCTGAAATAAACGCCACTGTTTCGAATTCAAAGCCTCCTACTGAGCTGAAACTGGAGACAGGCAGATAGACGCCAGCGCGGAAGGCTGGAAACGCACCGCACAGATGAGCTATTTAAAACAGGACAGCAGAAAGAAGATGGCTTTGTGATGCAGCGATGGATACTGGGATTAAATCTGCTCAGTCTATGATTTTTCTTGTTTCAATGTGGTGCTATCAATTTAAATCTGCGTCCGTGTAACTATATACCATCTTCTATCTGGTGGAGACTTGATTGAACACGGATGGACGAATATAAATATAAACCACAAACAAATACGGTGTGGATTACAAAGCTATGAAACCACAGCACAGAGAGATGAAACCCAAAACAGTCCTGCCGGGCACTACAGCTGAAGATGTCATGGCCCAAGTTGGTCAGTGACACTGCAGACCTGCCCTCATCATTGGTCAGTTTGTGGTGTTGGAGTTAAATAGTGCAGAACAGGTAAAATGGTACAAATCTAATCTTTTTGGTCACATGTGACAAAGATGTGTTTGTGTCAGTGTGAACAGCAAAAAAAAAAAAAAAACATTGAATCACAATTTCAATTCCGAGTCCAGGCGCTTTCGTAAGTGGGAATGAAATCCATATCCGATCTGCGGTGATGTGGCTAAGCCTGAGCAGCCAGATCGGAATTTTTTACGTCAATCCAACTCGACATTCCTCATGATTTTCCGCTGCTGAGACTCATAAACATTTCAGATGATGTTTCTGGACCAAACATTTTGAAGAGGCTCATCCAAATTGCTCCGTGTTTGAAGAGATTTTGGAAGAAATGTCTGAACGTGGCCGCAGGAGAACGAGGCAGCAGCATCATAGAAGAGTTAAAGTCTAAATGTTTAAAGAATCCGAGGTGAAACAAAGAAGTGACCGCGCCCTTTTTATGGCTCAAACACATTCTGGGTGCTGAGCCCAGCTGTCAGTCAGTGAAGCTTCATGATGGCTCCTGTGATGCTGGTGAAGATGAAGTTGGAGCGACTGGCGTTCGTTGACAGTCGTGATTGTTTACCTCTGGATGAGCCGTGTAAAGCAGCATGACGCTCGGCTCTTTTGCGCATGCGGGTCGGTTTAGGAGCTGATCTGGTCAGACTGATGTCACATACAGATCACATTTAAAAGATAATCTGATCAGCCAAATAAAAAAAAATTAGATTGGACCAATTTTACCTGCTGTGTGTTCCACATGCTAAAAAGCACTTTTTAAAATGAAACAGTAGAAGCCGTATCGCCCCCTACGCTTCCTGTAGTGTATTACAGTCTGTCAGAGCGACTGTGTGGATCATATGAACATTATAGAGCTTTTTAAATGAAACAGTAGAAGCCGTATCGCCCCCTACGCTTCCTGTAGTGTATTACAGTCTGTCAGAGCGACTGTGTGGATCATATGAACATTATAGAGGCTTTTTAAATGAAACAGTAGAAGCCGTATTGCCCCCTACGCTTCCTGTAGTGTATTACAGTCTGTCAGAGCGACTGTGTGGATCATATGAACATTATAGAGCTTTTTAAATGAAACAGTAGAAGCCGTATCGCCCCCTACGCTTCCTGTAGTGTATTACAGTCTGTCAGAGCGACTGTGTGGATCATATGAACATTATAGAGCTTTTTAAATGAAACAGTAGAAGCCGTATCGCCCCCTACGCTTCCTGTAGTGTATTACAGTCTGTCAGAGCGACTGTGTGGATCATATGAACATTATAGAGCTTTTTAAATGAAACAGTAGAAGCCGTATCGCCCCCTACGCTTCCTGTAGTGTATTACAGTCTGTCAGAGCGACTGTGTGGATCATATGAACATTATAGAGGCTTTTTAAATGAAACAGTAGAAGCCGTATCGCCCCCTACGCTTCCTGTAGTGTATTACAGTCTGTCAGAGCGACTGTGTGGATCATATGAACATTATAGAGCTTTTTAAATGAAACAGTAGAAGCCATATCGCCCCCTACGCTTCCTGTAGTGTATTACAGTCTGTCAGAGCGACTGTGTGGATCATATGAACATTATAGAGCTTTTTAAATGAAACAGTAGAAGCCGTATCGCCCCCTACGCTTCCTGTAGTGTATTACAGTCTGTCAGAGCGACTGTGTGGATCATATGAACATTATAGAGCTTTTTAAATGAAACAGTAGAAGCCGTATCGCCCCCTACGCTTCCTGTAGTGTATTACAGTCTGTCAGAGCGACTGTGTGGATCATATGAACATTATAGAGCTTTTTAAATGAAACAGTAGAAGCCGTAACGCCCCCTACGCTTCCTGTAGTGTATTACAGTCTGTCAGAGCGACTGTGTGGATCATATGAACATTATAGAGCTTTTTAAATGAAACAGTAGAAGCCGTATCGCCCCCTACGCTTCCTGTAGTGTATTACAGTCTGTCAGAGCGACTGTGTGGATCATATGAACATTATAGAGCTTTTTAAATGAAACAGTAGAAGCCGTATCGCCCCCTACGCTTCCTGTAGTGTATTACAGTTAGAAGCCGTATCATTTAATGTTTGAGTTTTATAAAGTTAAGTTGTGCTAATTCCTATAGCCGGTCTTTTGGCTGTGCTAATGTTAATACTAAACGACCAGATGACCAGACTAATGTCCAAACGTTTGTCACATATTATTAAATACTAAATAAAGTCCAAATTAAAGAATCGCTGGAAGATTTCAGTCGTCTCTGGTCCATCTGTCTAGAAGTTCCACAGAGATGTCTAGAAAATTGAGAAGTCTCAGCTGGGAGTTGAACACAGAACTGTCACTATATAGTATCCAGAAATGCTGTACTGATGGCACTTAAATTCAGCCTCATGTTTACAACCACTACACCATCTGTCCAGTTATCAAAGCTGAACTAGCTTCAGTTACAAGGAGGCAAAGCTGGCAAAATATACTCAAGCAAAATGGATATTAGAGAAAATGTGTTCAGCTATGAGGAATGACAAATGTTCTAGCCAGGCTCCGCCCACAAATATGTTCTTCAATAACTACTGTTGTGAGGTTGGAAATTTGTCAAAAATGTCATTCAAAGCCAAAATATAACTATTTGAAGTGCACTATTAAGCTCAAGTGATACATGTTTCGTATACATGGCAGAATCAGACCGAAGCAGAGATTCATCCGATCAATTTCTTGTAATGTTGTTCACTGACTAAACTAAAGGCTAAACATCCTACAGTGGTGCTGTGGTCATCTAAAGCAGGGTTTCTGGTTTGACTCCTTAAAATATCAAGGTTATTACATACTGAGGTGTTTTATTCAGTAACTCCACTGTGAGAAATGAAGGTTCTGTTCAGGTACATTTTTCTTTCATCAACATACAAACAGTGTAAATGTTCCCTCAAAGCTCCAGCAGTGGTTTTAAGGTCTGATTGTGGAGTTTAAATCAGTTTCTCCAGGTGAAAAGTTGGTATTTGTACCTTTTCATAACCGAATGTTTTAAAACAGAACCAGAGGTGGACGAAGAACACAAACCATGTCCTTGAGTTAAAGTCGAGATGCCCAAGGTAAAATATTCCTCCAGTAAAAGTAGAAGTTCCTCCCTTTAGACCTCCACTTGAGTAAAAGTACTAAAGTATTTCCCTTCAAATGTACTTAAGTATAAAGTAAAAGTACTAAAAGAGTAATTCTGGCTCTGATGTCCTGTTATCATTTTTATAACCAGACTGGCTTCATGAACTCATTTCAGGTGAAAGTCCTCCAGCGTCTCTCTTGGTAAACCAGTCTTTTAATACAACGTCATTAATGATGGGGGGGGGGGGGGGGGGGGGGCTGGTTGTATAACATATTTGCAAGAATTGCATTGACACTAATGGACTAACACAAAAATGCAGGAGACTGAGGCTACAGAACACTCTATAGAACAACAAATAACATTAAATACTAGTTTTAGGCTAGAATGCCACATTATGGCCTATAATAATAATAATAATAATAATAATAATAATAATAATAACGTTTCTGACAACATTTCCACTGTTCTTTCCATTTATACTGTCATTGCACCACAAAAACCGAAAGCACAGCAACGTTGGCTTTAAGCTGTTTGAATAAAGTCAGTCTAGTTTTGACCGTGAGGGACGAAGAGAGGCTTACACAGCTAGTTATGCTAGAACAGCTGAACATATGATTGAGCTCAGGCTTAAACTCCACGGATTTTTCAAAAACTATACATAATTTAGTGGTTGAGATGTAAACAGAGTCGTTCAGAGGGGTTTGGTGCAAAACACTCTGTTCTAGATCAGCTTGTCAAGTCAGAACTGCTCACAGTGGTGGCGATAGGAACCAGACGTCCCTCTAAAAGCTCCTACAGAAAGTTCCTACATGAGATGGTTCTGAATTCACTGCCTGATGACTGAGACGCTGTTTTATGAGAGTTGTGTAAAAAGATTTTGGCTTAAAATGTATTTGAATCCATTTTAGTCCGTTCATGGTGCAAAGTGTTATGAGGCAAAATAGTCCCCAAAGAAAACTCATTATTCCAGATTTTCCACTATTTTCCATCATCAACATTCCATATAAGCTCAGAAGACTGGTGTAGGTTCTCTGGTGGTTCTGGATGGTAAATAAAGTGTCTATATCTGTGTTGTGGTCATGGCGACTCCTGGTTCCCATCACCGCCACTGTAAAGACGTCAGTCTGTAAGTTTCTCTCTACTGAATAATTTCTCATTAAACCACCTGAATGACTCAGTTTATATGTCAACGACTGAAATATTCAGATATTTTGGAAAACGGGTGGAGTTTTCCTTTAAGGTAAATGCTCTTTAAAACCAAAGAGGACAGCTGATTGCTTTTCAGAGCTACAGTAAGATGTAGATGATGCTACTGACTGAAGAGAGGCTTCTTCTCCAGCTATGAAAGCTTTACTACAGCAATTAAACTTTAAACCAAGCATTCACCTCGAGATGTAAGCTTGTTTATGTTTATGCGTTTATATCCCATTTTCAACCCAAAGAAAGAGCTGCCAGGTGAAAAAACAGTGTTTTCATTAAATGCGCTTTATAGAGTTGGAGGTAGCAGAAGAGAACAACTGAAATTGGTCCCATTTCCAATGTTGTCGTTAAAAATGCACCTGGGGCCTCTTTATGTAGCTACATCATTTTTGAATATGAAGTGGGAGGCTGAGTCAGTAAGCAATTACATGAGGCTGGTGGGAATTGGTTTTGCTCAGCATGGCTAGGGGGACGGTTCAGTGTGGTGGATGGTACCAATCAGCACAGTTTATCTCCACATTCATAATCTGCTCAGCCATCTTAGCAACCAGTGAACTTTCCAGAGTCCTAATGGATGGAATAAAGTCCCACACAGAATCACCAAAGCAGCTAAACATGATCTGTACCCACTTTATCAGAAACATGTACCTTATACTGCCACTCACTGGCCACTTTATTAGAAACACCAACCTTATATTTCAGCTCACTGGCCACTTTATTAGAAACACCAACCTTATATTTCAGCTCACTGGCCACTTTATTAGAAACACCAACCTTATACTTCAGCTCACTGGCCACTTTATTAGAAACACCAACCTTATATTTCAGCTCACTGGCCACTTTATTAGAAACACCAACCTTATATTTCAGCTCACTGGCCACTTTATTAGAAACACCAACCTTATACTTCAGCTCACTGGCCACTTTATTAGAAACACCAACCTTATATTTCAGCTCACTGGCCACTTTATTAGAAACACCAACCTTATACTTCAGCTCACTGGCCACTTTATTAGAAACACCAACCTTATATTTCAGCTCACTGGCCACTTTATTAGAAACACCAACCTTATACTTCAGCTCACTGGCCACTTTATTAGAAACACCAACCTTATACTTCAGCTCACTGGCCACTTTATTAGAAACACCAACCTTATACTTCAGCTCACTGGCCACTTTATTAGAAACACCAACCTTATACTTCAGCTCACTGGCCACTTTATTAGAAACACCAACCTTATATTTCAGCTCACTGGCCACTTTATTAGAAACACCAACCTTATACTTCAGCTCATTGGCCACTTTATTAGAAACACCAACCTTATACTTCAGCTCACTGGCCACTTTATTAGAAACACCAACCTTATACTTCAGCTCACTGGCCACTTTATTAGAAACACCAACCTTATACTTCAGCTCACTGGCCACTTTATCAGAAACACCAACCTTATACTTCAGCTCACTGGCCACTTTATCAGAAACACCAACCTTATACTTCAGCTCACTGGCCACTTTATCAGAAACACCAACCTTATATTTCAGCTCATTGGCCAATTTATTAGAAACACCAACCTTATACTTCAGCTCACTGGCCACTTTATTAGAAACACCAACCTTATACTTCAGCTCACTGGCCACTTTATTAGAAACACCAACCTTATACTTCAGCTCACTGGCCACTTTATTAGAAACACCAACCTTATACTTCAGCTCACTGGCCACTTTATCAGAAACACCAACCTTATATTTCAGCTCATTGGCCAATTTATGACCTTTACTGATCTTATCGGTTTCAAAAAAGGTGACACTTCTTAAGAGCACAAAGAAGAAGCACCTAGAGGAGCCAAGACCCAAACCCCCATCCTCTTCTGGTCGTCAAAGAATCACAACACAACAACGTAACAAGACCATAATAACACTATGAGTTATGAGAATAATATATAAGAAAAGTAGGTTAGTATAATCTTTAGATGGTAGTCAGATTAACCAGTGACTGGCTGCTGTAGTATTCAGTGCATAACTGTAAAAGTACTAGGGTCTACAGTTTAGAAGCGTAATAACAGACAGTCCTCTCCACCGTTTCTGTCATTTGAGCAGGGTATTTGCAGAAGACCAGTGTCTCCAGATCTACAGTATATTTCTAGGAAAGTGGATGGGGAGAGCATATAGGCTACTATTTCACTCTGGTATATCAGTGTTTCTCAGTCTTCTATGCACCGCACTACCTGGTTCTCCTGCTCTGAACTCAACTCAGCAGCTCCCTAATAAGTCCTTCATGGGTTTAAAAGTGGATGAGCTGGAACACAAGAAGGAAAACAATGAGACAGCTCTGCAGAATGACTGAAGAAAAGCTTCTGTCCCACGTTTCCTCTCCACAGGAGACTTGAAGACATGGAACAATCCCATTCCACAGTAGATATGATTACAGTGGATACAGTCACACTGTCTTGCGTACTGAAGATATGGTGGTATGTGGGAAGTGCATACAGAGCTAGTGAGTATTTTAACCAATCACAATTTAGTCATTCATATTTTTCCTCATTAAGTGACATTGCTGTTTATTTTTCTCAGTCAACTAGTGCATGTTTAAAAAAATCATTAAACAACAATGCACACCTGTAATTGTGTTATATATTAATCAATATGGGAAAATCATGACTGTTACTGCTTTGCCTTCAGTTTGGGATAATGTCGGAAACGAGGGGAAAAACATCTCCACTATTCTACTCATTTCTAGCACCTATGGGACTTCCAATGGTATATTAGCACTAAGCTAACCCTGGTGCACATTTGTTTTCTTGCCCTTACTATATTAACCACAGATATTTGGAGACTGTAACAGATATTCACATATACACATATCAGGCATGCCATTATGTGTTAATGTGTGTTGTGCAGGTACGAGTGGATCATACCCTGCAGTGCTGCTGGAGTTTTTAAATACTGCGTCCACTCACTGTCCACTCTATTAGACACTCTTACCTTGTCAGTCCACCATGTTGATGTAAAGTCAGAGATGACAGCTCATCTGCTGCTGCACAGTCCATACTCAGTAGCAGAAATGCCAACCAATCAGCTCTCAGTAGCAGTAATGTTAACCAATCAGCTCTCAGTAGCAGTAATGTTAACCAATCAGCTCTCAGCAGCAGTAACGCTGACCAATCAGCTCTCAGTAACAGTAATACCGACCAATCAGGGCTCAGTAGCAATAACGCCAACCAATCAGCTCTCAGTAGCAGTAATGCCAACCAATCAGCTCTCAGTAGCAGTAATGCCAACCAATCAGCTCTCAGTAGCAATAACGCCAACCAATCAGCTCTCAGTAGCAGTAACACTAACCAATCAGCTCTCAGTAACAGTAATACCGACCAATCAGGGCTCAGTAGCAATAACGCCAACCAATCAGCTCTCAGTAGCAGTAATGCCAACCAATCAGCTCTCAGTAGCAGTAATGCCAACCAATCAGCTCTCAGTAGCAGTAATGCCAACCAATCAGCTCTCAGTAGCAATAACGCCAACCAATCAGCTCTCAGTAGCAGTAACACTAACCAATCAGCTCTCAGTAACAGTAATGCCAACCAATCAGCTCTCAGTAACAGTAATGCCAACCAATCAGCTCTCAGTAGCAATAATGGCAACCAACCAGCTCTCAGCAACAGTAATGCCAACCAATCAGCTCCCGGTAGTAGTAATGCCAACCAATCAGCTCCCAGTAGTAGTAATGTTAACCAATCAGCTCGCAGTAGCAGTAATGTTAACCAATCAGCTCTCAGCAGCAGTAACACTAACCAATCAGCTCTCAGTAGCAGTAACACTAACCAATCAGCTCTCAGTAGCAGTAATGCCAACCAATCAGCTCTCAGTAGCAGTAATGCCAACCAATCAGCTCTCAGTAGCAGTAATGCCAACCAATCAGCTCTCAGTAGCAATAACGCCAACCAATCAGCTCTCAGTAGCAGTAACACTAACCAATCAGCTCTCAGTAACAGTAATGCCAACCAATCAGCTCTCAGTAACAGTAATGCCAACCAATCAGCTCTCAGTAGCAATAATGGCAACCAACCAGCTCTCAGCAACAGTAATGCCAACCAATCAGCTCCCAGTAGTAGTAATGTTAACCAATCAGCTTGCAGTAGCAGTAATGTTAACCAATCAGCTCTCAGCAGCAGTAACACTAACCAATCAGCTCTCAGTAGCAGTAATGCCAACCAATCAGCTCTCAGTAGCAGTAACGCTAAACAATCAGCTCTCAGTAGCAGTAATGCCAACCAATCAGCTCTCAGTAGCAGTAATGCCAACCAATCAGCTCTCAGCAGCAGTAACGCTGACCAATCAGCTCTCAGTAACAGTAATGCCAACCAATCAGCTCTCAGTAACAGTAATGCCAACCAATCAGCACTCAGTAGCAGTAATGCCAACCAATCAGCTCTCAGCAACAGTAATGCCAACCAATCAGCTCTCAGTAACAGTAATGCCAACCAATCAGCACTCAGTAGCAGTAATGCCAACCAATCAGCTCTCAGCAACAGTAATGCCAACCAATCAGCTCCCAGTAGTAGTAATGCCAACCAATCAGCTCTCAGCAACAGTAATGCCAACCAATCAGCTCCCAGTAGTAGTAATGCCAACCAATCAGCTCTCAGTAACAGTAATGCCAATCAATCAGCACTCAGTAGCAGTAATGCCAACCAATCAGCTCTCAGTAGCAGTAATGCCGACCAATCAGGTTGGCAGCACTGTTTTCAACATACTGTAATCTCTGAATACTCTTACTAGGGAGCCCCAAGAGAAGAGCATTACAGTAGTCCAGTCTTGAGGACACAAAAGCTTGGACCAGTCTTTCAGCATCAAACAGACTGAGGAAAGGACGCAACTTGGCAGTATTTCTGAGATGCTGGTAGGAAGTCTTACAAATATGTTTAATATGACTATCAAAGGTGAGCTGTGAATCCAGTTTAACACCCAGGCTGTTGACTGTAGAGGATGAAGAAATGTCTTGTCCAAAGAGTCTAATTCTGGAAACATGGGATAGTCGAATCTGCTGTTGGGTTCCAACCATAATTACCTCAGGTTTTGCACTGATCAGCTGAAGAAAACTATGAGCCAAGCACACTTTTATTTCCTCCAGGGTGAAATAGGTGAAATAAGAAGCTCCCCATGAACTCGCTCTGACACCGCAGTATCACATCAGTCCATACTTACAAACCTAAATGGAGCACAGCTTTGAAATTTTCCACAGTAGCAGAAGTGAAATCGACGTTTTCACTTTGACATTTTTATTGAAATGCTGGCCGTGACTGGACAGACACTTAGTGAGGTAGTCTGGGGGGGGGGGGGGGGGGGGTTTATCCGGTTTAGCTCTGCTGGAAAGAGCTCTGTCATTCCTGTGTGCGATTTTAATGGCCAGACCGTCTCGAACATCCCAATATGGTCACTGAAACACGCTTGCTTTCCCTCAGAGCCTGTAAAGGTGTTAATTATTGTCAAACTGTGTGGAGAATATAAAAGCCTCGGGCTGCATTGTCTGCTTCCTACCTTGAACACAACAGAACCCTGCAGCAATTGTCCTTCACACGTCTTTAAAGCAATCCGACGCTAGCAGAGATGTTGACAGTGTTGATGGGCACTGGACTGAATTTAGAGCAGCCTTCACTCCCACACTCACACTCACGCTCACGCTCACACTCACACTGCATGTGTTAGAACTCAGTCTGGGCGAGATTTTAGCCTCGGAGTCGCCTTTGAAGATCATCCACGACATGAATTCATGGCAGTTCATCAGAAACACATGTGAGCTCTGGGTTGAGGGCTGATTTGATCATATCTCCTTACTTTATTCCTCGGTAATTAGTCCTGAGGTGATCAGGATCAGAGATCAGCCGTGTTGGTTTTAAACAGCCGTAATGTTGGTGGTTCCCAATGAGCCATAATAAACCCATAATCTTCATAAGTTCATCTGAAACCTCTGCGCTTTATGTCATGTTTGTGCACTGATGTATTTGCACTGTATGCTTGTGTGAATATGAGTTTAATTGGGTGATTTATTGTGTGTTGTATATGATCTGAAGACTCTATCAATAATAAGTTGGTATCGGAAGACTGAATGTCACTAGCAAAAATAATAACTGAAGTCCCTAAAAACTAAATGTCTATCTATCTATCTATCTGTCTATCTGTCTATCTGTCTGTCTGTCTGTCTGTCTGTCTGTCTGTCTGTCTGTTATTAATCTCAGTGTTACTGAGCTCTGCTAAAGCCTGAGTAGACTGATAAATCAATGTGATCGGTTATTAATCTCAGTGTTACTGAGCTCTGCTAAAGCCTGAGTAGACTGATAAATCAATGTGATCAGTTATTAATCTCAGTGTTACTGAGCTCTGCTAAAGCCTGAGTAGACTGATAAATCAATGTGATCAGTTATTAATCTCAGCGTTACTGAGCTCTGCTAAAGCCTGAGTAGACTGATAAATCAATGTGATCGGTTATTAATCTCAGCGTTACTGAGCTCTGCTAAAGCCTGAGTAGACTGATAAATCAATGTGATCGGTTATTAATCTCAGTTATTGATCTCAGTGTTACTGAGCTCTGCTAAAGCCTTAGTAGACTGATAAATCAATGTGATCGGTTATTGATCTCAGCGTTACTGAGCTCTGCTAAAGCCTGAGTAGACTGATAAATCAATGTGATCGGTTATTAATCTCAGTTATTGATCTCAGTGTTACTGAGCTCTGCTAAAGCCTTAGTAGACTGATAAATCAATGTGATCGGTTATTGATCTCAGCGTTACTGAGCTCTGCTAAAGCCTGAGTAGACTGATAAATCAATGTGATCGGTTATTAATCTCAGCGTTACTGAGCTCTGCTAAAGCCTGAGTAGACTGATAAATCAATGTGATCAGTTATTAATCTCAGCGTTACTGAGCTCTGCTAAAGCCTGAGTAGACTGATAAATCAATGTGATCGGTTATTAATCTCAGCGTTACTGAGCTCTGCTAAAGTCTGAGTAGACTGATAAATCAATGTGATCAGTTATTAATCTCAGCGTTACTGAGCTCTGCTAAAGCCTGAGTAGACTGATAAATCAATGTGATCGGTTATTAATCTCAGTGTTACTGAGCTCTGCTAAAGCCTGAGTAGACTGATAAATCAATGTGATCGGTTATTAATCTCAGTGTTACTGAGCTCTGCTAAAGCCTGAGTAGACTGATAAATCAATGTGATCAGTTATTAATCTCAGTGTTACTGAGCTCCGCTAAAGCCTGAGTAGACTGATAAATCAATGTGATCAGTTATTAATCTCAGTGTTACTGAGCTCCGCTAAAGCCTGAGTAGACTGATAAATCAATGTGATCGGTTATTAATCTCAGTGTTACTGAGCTCTGCTAAAGTCTGAGTAGACTGATAAATCAATGTGATCAGTTATTAATCTCAGTGTTACTGAGCTCTGCTAAAGCCTGAGTAGACTGATAAATCAATGTGATCGGTTATTAATCTCAGTGTTACTGAGCTCTGCTAAAGCCTGAGTAGACTGATAAATCAATGTGATCGGTTATTAATCTGTGTTACTGAGCTCTGCTAAAGCCTGAGTAGACTGATAAATCAATGTGATCAGTTATTAATCTCAGTGTTACTGAGCTCTGCTAAAGCCTGAGTAGACTGATAAATCAATGTGATCAGTTATTAATCTCAGTGTTACTGAGCTCTGCTAAAGTCTGAGTAGACTGATAAATCAATGTGATCGGTTATTAATCTCAGTGTTACTGAGCTCTGCTAAAGTCTGAGTAGACTGATAAATCAATGTGATCAGTTATTAATCTCAGTGTTACTGAGCTCTGCTAAAGCCTGAGTAGACTGATAAATCAATGTGATCAGTTATTAATCTCAGTGTTACTGAGCTCTGCTAAAGCCTGAGTAGACTGATAAATCAATGTGATCAGTTATTAATCTCAGCGTTACTGAGCTCTGCTAAAGCCTGAGTAGACTGATAAATCAATGTGATCGGTTATTAATCTCAGCGGTACTGAGCTCTGCTAAAGCCTGAGTAGACTGATAAATCAATGTGATCGGTTATTAATCTCAGTGTTACTGAGCTCTGCTAAAGCCTGAGTAGACTGATAAATCAATGTGATCAGTTATTAATCTCAGCGTTACTGAGCTCTGCTAAAGCCTGAGTAGACTGATAAATCAATGTGATCAGTTATTAATCTCAGCGTTACTGAGCTCCGCTAAAGCCTGAGTAGACTGATAAATCAATGTGATCAGTTATTAATCTCAGCGTTACTGAGCTCTGCTAAAGTCTGAGTAGACTGATAAATCAATGTGATCAGTTATTAATCTCAGTGTTACTGAGCTCCGCTAAAGCCTGAGTAGACTGATAAATCAATGTGATCAGTTATTAATCTCAGTGTTACTGAGCTCTGCTAAAGTCTGAGTAAACTGATAAATCAATGTGATCGGTTATTAATCTCAGTGGTACTGAGCTCTGCTAAAGCCTGAGTAGACTGATAAATCAATGTGATCGGTTATTAATCTCAGTGTTACTGAGCTCTGCTAAAGCCTGAGTAGACTGATAAATCAATGTGATCAGTTATTAATCTCAGCGTTACTGTGCTCTGCTAAAGCCTGAGTAGACTGATAAATCAATGTGATCAGTTATTAATCTCAGCGTTACTGAGCTCTGCTAAAGCCTGAGTAGACTGATAAATCAATGTGATCGGTTATTAATCTCAGCGTTACTGAGCTCTGCTAAAGCCTGAGTAGACTGATAAATCAATGTGATCAGTTATTAATCTCAGTGTTACTGAGCTCTGCTAAAGCCTGAGTAGACTGATAAATCAATGTGATCGGTTATTAATCTCAGCGTTACTGAGCTCTGCTAAAACCTGAGTAGACTGATAAATCAATGTGATCAGTTATTAATCTCAGCGTTACTGAGCTCTGCTAAAGCCTGAGTAGACTGATAAATCAATGTGATCGGTTATTAATCTCAGCGTTACTGAGCTCTGCTAAAGTCTGAGTAGACTGATAAATCAATGTGATCGGTTATTAATCTCAGCGTTACTGAGCTCTGCTAAAGCCTGAGTAGACTGATAAATCAATGTGATCAGTTATTAATCTCAGTGTTACTGAGCTCTGCTAAAGCCTGAGTAGACTGATAAATCAATGTGATCAGTTATTAATCTCAGTGTTACTGAGCTCTGCTAAAGCCTGAGTAGACTGATAAATCAATGTGATCAGTGATCATGTATCTAACCAATATGTGTATTCAGTATTCAGCCATTACTACTTTTAAGTATTTTGCTCAACCTGTGTGCACTGGCTCTTCCAATGTATGTAACTTTCTATATGATAGGACTGTATATATTTCATGCTGCATTTTATACAGCACATTATTTTTTAAGGATATTTAAGCTGCCGCTGTCATTTGCACTCAAAACAGCCAAACAACAAAGCTTCTCACCTCAGATTGAAACAATCTAATTAGTCAGTCTTACAATGAGATAAATATTCACTGTGAAATGAAAAGTGTTTTGTGTTTCTGTGTTTTTTTTTCACACAGAATGATAATATTGTTAACAGTGATTAAAACAGCGCCGTCATATTTAAAATGTAAAGAAGTGCTGTTAGTGAGTGAGGAGAATATAAACAGGCTGAATTATGGTGAGTGTGCGCTGCTGTGAGTCGCCTGCAAAGCCTAAAATAATCACTGGAAACTCAGAGCCGTCGAGTTTTTCACACCACGTCATACGTCTTTATGTATTAACATCACACACAAACTCAAAAAGAAGGTCCAGCTCAATGTTTTGGCCTCAAATGACCTCAGAATCAACATCATACTGATGAAGATGTGATGTGATGTAGACCATTCAGTCAATCCTGACAAGTTTTGATTAACAAAACTCTGATTTTTCCACGTGTGGTGGGCCAAAGCGCAGTCGATATTAGAAAAGGTTCTTCTGCATGTTGCATGCAGTTACATATTTCCACCAGAGAGGTCTCCAAATCCCCAAATCTTACATAGTGTTGCTTTATATATTGTTCTCAGATGTGACTGTTTTGCAAGAATTAAGTTCAGATGAGGCGAGGGCAATGATGAGGTGTTGGGGGGGGTGGGGGGGGGGGGGTGTGTGGCATCTTCTATCTATAGCTCGATAGCTAACGCGATGACCTCAGCCAGCCTCATTTATTCTCCATCATCAGAAAGCAGCATTTCAGGACGAGGGTCTTTTCAGACGGCCGTGTGAAGAAGACTTCACCAACTCGAATGTATTTCTGCGTGTTTGGAAGCAGTAGAATGTTTTCTTTGACTGCTTAATGCCCGGGCTCTCCCCTGGGCTGAGGCTGAGTAGTGCTATCACAGTCGAGTGGTCTCCACGCTAATGTGTTTTTCATCACCTCAGCCAAAGCTAGGTCCTCATCAAAGCCTCATGAAATTCAGATGCTGCGCTCCTCTCCTTATCGCACATCTCTGAGCCACATTATTCACAGCCTGCAGCAGCATGCGCCGAAAAAAAGAAATAAAAAATTACTCTCACGGCTCTAAAAATACTCCCGCATTAACACCCAGTTCCCTTTGTTTGTCCTTTTAGAGAATGTGGCCATATGTCACCATCCTGTGTCTGTTTGACTTTAATAGCTTTGTAAACTGGCTTTTTTTCTCTCAGTAGCAATTTCTCAAAGCCAACCGGCCGAACAGTCACTGCAGGACGCAGGAGGCCAGTGTAGGTGCTTCTCTGGGATATCTGGACGCTGCTGTGCTGCATTTTTCTTTCTTCATTTATTCATTGGTTGATTTTTCTCTGCAAAGCACTTTGAGATTTTGATCTACATTTGTCGTCTGTAATGTGTAATTACTCTGTTGTTTCATTACTTTTACTTTGTTGAACATCACTTCGCCTAATTTGCACTCCAAACTAAAAGGAGAATTGCTATTCGCTTAATACATAAGAATTATTGTAAAGATTATAGTTATTATGTTTAATCCAACCCTAACCTTAAATTCATCATCATAGATCAGCGATTGGGGAAAATGCATTTACCCTTACAATCACAGAATGTTTAAGATTTCATCAAACTGGGTGGATTTCATGCAAATGTACATAACACACACACGCACACACACACACACACACACACACACACACAATGTAAATAAAAACAAAATGCAAAGATGTAAAAATCACTTAAACCCTACATTTCATTGAAAATGATAACAAATCAGATGTTGAAAATGATTGTTTTTTGGAAAATATTTGCCCATTTTGAATCTGATGCCAACCACACATTCAAAAAAAGTTTGGATGGGGCAACAAAAGACTAGTAAAGCTGTGTAATGCCAAAAGAAAGCACCTAGTGATGGTCATGATTGGGTATAAAGAGCATCTCAGAGAGGCGGAGTCTCTCAGAAGTAAAGATGAAGAGGGTTCACTCTGTGAAAGACTGGACCATCAAATAGAGCAACAACACACGAGGAAAGTTTCTCAACGTAAAACAGCAAAGAGCTTCTGCTTTTCATCGTCTACGGTGCAGAACATCATTAAAGACTCAGAGAATCTGGAGAAATCTCTGTCTGTGAGGGACGAGGCTGAACACCAGTATCTGCTGGCCGTGATCTTTGGGCCCTCAGGCAGCACTGCATTAAAAACAGACATGATTCTGTAGTGGAAATCACTGCATGGGCTCAGAAACACTTCTGAAAACCACTGACTGTGAACACAGTTCATCACTGCATCCACAAATGCCAGTTAGAACTCTGAAATGCAAAAAATAAATAAATAAGTAAATAAAAACCCTACATAAAGAGAATCCAGAAATGCTGCCACCTTCTCTGGGCCCGAGCTCATTTAAAACAGACTGAAGTGAAGTAGAAAAGTCTCCTTTTACATGAATTGGATTTAATTGCATCCTAATTTTAATTTACAATCCAACTGCGTTCCAATGTTTTTGGAAATGGGTTGTGTATATTTGTGTATATATTGAATAATTATTGCAACATATTGGTGGTGTGGTGGGTAGCGCTGTCGACTCCCAGCGAGGAGGGCCTGGGTTTGATTCCCCAGCTGGGTGACCGCGGTCCTCTCTGTGTGGAGTTTGCATGTTCTCCCCGTGTCTGCGTGGGTTTCCTCCGGGTTCTCTGGGTTCCGTCCACAGACATGCAGTCAGGCCAACTGGACATGCTACACTGCCCCTGGGTGTGAGTGACTGTCTGCCCTGCGATGGACTGGCAACCTGTCCAGGGTGTATCCTGCCTTCCGCACGATGACCGCTGGGATAGGCTCCAGCACCCCCTGTGACCCTGAGGGAGAAGTGGCTTAGTGGATAATGGATGGATAGATGGATGGAATTATTCATATGTAATGAATTAATTTATGTATACACATGGCTGACAAATGTAACGTGTTGCTATGGTATCCTCTCCCACTGGAACATTTACAAGACAAAAATCTGAAAATGAGCCTGTTTTTAATTGTACATTGTCAATGTAAATGTGTAATTAGGTTTTCAGTTTTTTCTTAGTCCCTTTAGATTTTTTTTTCATTAGTGCTTCATTCAGAAATTCGCACAGTTTAATGTTACTTTTGTATTTGGTAAATTAAAGATTCTGATTGAGGTTCAGATTTGGTCCCCACAGTGACATAAATACTGACAATCTCTCCCCTTCTCCGCAATCTTTCTCTCTCTCCTTTTCTCTCTTTCCTTCCTCTCTCTCTCTCTCTCTCTCTCTCTCTGTCTTTCTCCCCTACTCATCTCACTTCCTCTCTCTCTGTGTTTCTCTGTTATTTTTCTTTCTGTCTCTCACCCTCCCTCTTTTTTTGCTTCTTATTCTTTCTTTTCTCTCTAGCACTCCTTCTTTCTGTCTCTTGTCCTTCTCCCCCTGCTGTTTAACTTCCTCTCTCTCTGTATGTTTGTGTATCATTTTTACTTTCTCCATTCTCTCTCTCTTTCTCTCTCTCTCTCTGTCTCTCTCTCTCTCTCTTTCTCTCTCTCTGTCTCTCTCTCTCTCTCTTTCTCTCTCCCTGTCTCTCTCTCTCTCTCTCCCCCTCACTCCTCTCTGTGTTCTCTCTCTCTCTCTCTCTCTCTCCCCCTCACTCCTCTCTGTCCTCTCTCTCTTTCTCTCTCTCTCCCTCCCTCTCTCTCTTTCTCTCTCTCTCTCTCTCTCTCTCTCTCTCTCACTCTCTCTCTCCCCCACACTCTCTCACTCTCTGTCTACTCTCTCGCTTCTTCAAAGGGGAGCAAATTATCATTTTTTTCTCCTCTCGCTGTCTTGCAGATAAAAGTGTGTCTCTTCTGATCCTCCACACACACACACACACACACACACACACACACACACACACACACACACACACACACACACACACACACACACACACCGAGTGCCGTGGATCGATCGCTCTAATTAGTCATTGTGAAACGTCATTATCATAATTGGTTGATATAACTAGTCTCTTTCTGTGCTGTGATGATTCGTTAATGCATGAGCCTAATTAAGAGCTGGTGGGATACAAAAGGATAACGACTATAAACAGCAGCACAGCTTTGATTTAGGGAAAAATGACTAAAGAAAAAAATGAAAGTGCCAACTGATGCCACCAGGACACATGGCATGATAGCTTATCACTTTAAATGCCAATTTAATCAACAAGGCTGGCACAACTCACAGTCTTCAGATCATTTTAACAGCTACTCCATCATAATGAATGTGGTTTTATTCTGCCATCAACACCATTAGGCCTTTACAACATCCTTCACGACTCTATTAAAGAGGTTCAGGAAGAAGTGACATTAGATAATTATTAATATTCTCTGATCTGTAGGGGAGGAACAAACATCTTACTACTTCATGAACTACAGAGAGAGTTATACATGTGTGTTTCTGCAATTACAGACACTTTTAGGTCCCAGCAGTACAATTTTTTATATCATATTTCTGGCCAAAGGTTAATTAGTAAGTTATAAAGTCAAGCACACAGACATGCCATCTCTATAGACAAACACTGGCAGTAGAATGGGTCGCAGTGAAGAGCTCAGTGGCTTTAAACATTGCACTGTCATAGGATGCCGCCTTAGCCAAGTCAATTGGTGAAACCTCTGCCATGCTAGATCTGCCCTAGACAACTGTAAGTGCTAATATTGTGAAATGGAAGCACCTCAGAGCAACAACAGCTCAGCTATGAAGCGGTAGAACACATAAACTCACTGAGTGGGGCCGATATACATAGCCTGTCCTCTGTTGCATCCAAAACGAGTTCCAACCTGCCTCTAGAACCAAAATCAGTACAAAAACTGTGCATCTAGAACATCAAAATAATGAATTTCAAAGGCCAAACAGTTGCATACAAGTCTAAGATAACTATGTGTCAGCTGGAGGGGTGTAAAGCACAGTGCAACTGGACTCTGCAGTGATGAAGTGGTCTCTGGGGTGATGAATCTTCTCTATCTGTCAGTCTGATGGATGAGTCTGGGTTTGGTGGATGCCAGGAGAACAGTATCTTCTGAAATGCATGGGGCCAACAATACAGTTTGGTGGAGGAGGGA
>NC_051220.1:41992718-42072718 GCF_015220715.1 Pygocentrus nattereri | reverse complement strand
TTGAAGGCTTTGTAGAATGTAGAGTAGAATTTAGTTTGAAGGCTTTGTAGAATGTAGATTAGAATTTAGTTTGAAGGCTTTGTAGAATGTAGAGTAGAATTTAGTGCAGAGTTAGTTTGAAGGCTTTGTAGAATGTAGATTAGAATTTAGTTTGAAGGCTTTGTAGAATGTAGAGTAGAATTTAGTTTGAAGGATTTGTAGAATGTAGAGTAGTATTTAGTGCAGAGTTAGTTTGAAGGCTTTGTAGAATGTAGATTAGAATTTAGTTTGAAGGATTTGTAGAATGTAGAGTAGAATTTAGTTTGAAGGCTTTGTAGAATGTAGATTAGAATTTTGTTTGAAGGCTTTGTAGAATGTAGAGTAGAATTTAGTGCAGAGTTAGTTTGAAGGCTTTGTAGAATGTAGAGTAGTATTTAGTGCAGAGTTAGTTTGAAGGATTTGTAGAATGTAGATTAGAATTTAGTTTGAAGGCTTTGTAGAATGTAGAGTAGAATTTAGTTTGAAGGCTTTGTAGAATGTAGATTAGAATTTAGCTTGAAGTCTTTGTAGAATGTAGATTAGAATTTAGTTTGAAGGCTTTGTAGAATGTAGAGTAGAATTTAGCTTGAAGGCTTTGTAGAATGTAGATTAGAATTTAGTTTGAAGGCTTTGTGGAATGTAGAGTAGTATTTAGTTTGAAGGCTTTGTAGAATGTAGAGTAGAATTTAGTTTGAAGGCTTTGTAGAATGTAGATTAGAATTTAGTTTGAAGGCTTTGTAGAATGTAGAGTAGAATTTAGTGCAGAGTTAGTTTGAAGGCTTCGTAGAATGTAGATTAGAATTTAGTTTGAAGGCTTTGTAGAATATAGAGTAGAATTTAGTTTGAAGGCTTTGTAGAATGTAGATTAGAATTTAGTTTGAAGGCTTTGTAGAATGTAGAGTAGAATTTAGTTTGAAGGCTTTGTAGAATGTACATTAGAATTTAGTTTGAAGGATTTGTAGAATGTAGAGTAGAATTTAGTGCAGAGTTAGTTTGAAGGCTTCATAGAATGTAGATTAGAATTTAGTTTGAAGGCTTTGTAGAATGTAGAGTAGAATTTAGTTTGAAGGATTTGTAGAATGTAGAGTAGAATTTAGTGCAGAGTTAGTTTGAAGGCTTCGTAGAATGTAGATTAGAATTTAGTTTGAAGGCTTTGTAGAATATAGAGTAGAATTTAGTTTGAAGGCTTTGTAGAATGTAGATTAGAATTTAGTTTGAAGGCTTTGTAGAATGTAGAGTAGAATTTAGTTTGAAGGCTTTGTAGAATGTACATTAGAATTTAGTTTGAAGGATTTGTAGAATGTAGAGTAGAATTTAGTGCAGAGTTAGTTTGAAGGCTTCATAGAATGTAGATTAGAATTTAGTTTGAAGGCTTTGTAGAATGTAGAGTAGAATTTAGTTTGAATTATGATATGATATGTGAAATCTGATATATGATATATTGTGATATGATATATGATGATATGATATTATATAGGATATATAATTTGATATAGATTCTAAATATTTTGTCCACCTAAAACTTTTTTTTATCTTTCCCTGGTCATTTACTCCGTGTTGCAGTATGGAAATGTACACCGACTTATTTATGGAACAAAAATATATTCATAACTGATAAACAACAACATTTATTGAACTATGTCACTGTTGTTGGAAGAAAACCTCGTATCCCCATTTTTGACATTTTTTTAGTTTTTGACTTAATTTTAAATTTTAAAATACCTGTTACCCTTTACATCAGACACAACTTCCATGACGATTAGACTAAGAGACACGACCCAAAACAACTTGGGAAAAATTCTGGTTCCATTGACTTCCATTAAAAGTAAAGTGGGTTTTTTCCTCCTCCTGTAAAGTTGCCAATTTGGAGAGGTTTTCTTCCAACAAGAGCGATATGTTGATTTAACATTCATGCAGTTCTATACCTTCTTTCATGCATTTAAAGCTATCACAGGTGTGGGACCTAAAAGTTGCTCCATAAAGTACATTCAGCAACAGCTTTCTCTGTGAAAATACGTACTGCGGAAGAAAAGCTCACGTGAATAATAATAAAAGCTGAATGAAGCAAGTCATTTCAGCTGAAGACTCAGCAGTCCAGGAGTGTTTAGATCCCACATTGTTTCTGCTGAGCTACATTTACTCCAACCTTGAGTCCTCCTGCCACTAAAAACCTGCCACTGCTGCACCTATAAAGCTTAAAGAGGACGTTTTGTCAGCCCGGCGTTAGCTTTAAAAAGCTGTACGTTATAAACATAACGGGTTCCTCCTCCTGAGCTGCATTTTGGTGAAGGCTCAACATTTCCATCTAATTTCTTTCCACAATACAATATTATTTACCCAGTGAGGCTCAAGCGCTCCTGCCTGTAGATCCGACCAATTACTTCACGAATAAAGGCACTTTACAATTGACCAGGATCGGCAATGAGCTCCCAATAAACAAAAGGAAAGGAGTTTGCTGGTGCAATAAACATTTAAATTATGTTCAGCCATAAAGGGGTTTATAATGCGCTCTAAAAATGCCATATTGTTGTGATGCACAGGCGGCTGCAGGCTGGCAGAGTGAAAAACTGCTGACGCAGGCCTACTTCACATGGCCAACACTCGGGCTTAGAGAGTGTCGTAACCGACAGCTGGTGTGTCTGAATCAGACTGACTGTGTGTCCTGAA
This sequence comes from Pygocentrus nattereri, assembly GCF_015220715.1. Lineage (NCBI taxonomy): Eukaryota > Metazoa > Chordata > Actinopteri > Characiformes > Serrasalmidae > Pygocentrus > Pygocentrus nattereri. Next base: position 42,070,033 of record NC_051220.1, on the reverse strand, counting down.
TTCCTCCATCATCCTCAAATCACAGCTATAGATACAGGAAGACAGCGAGGAAATTACGGCGGGGTTCACAGAGAGGGCCTGTTTCTACTGTTTAAAGGGGAATTCTGCAGATTTTCAGCACAAAGTCTGTGTTTACATTCAATCTCCAGTCCGATTGAATGCATTCCGATGACAGGTGATGACAATCTGATGGAAAATCTCCGTTTACATGCGCACTACAAGTAATCAGATCCAAAATGTTGTGCATGCAAACAATGCCACTTAGTGTGGACGTTACCATGACAACCAGCATCAACCAGTGAGTCCAGTCAGAGTGAGATGAGCAGCAGTGAGCAGTGCTTGTGTTTTTAACTGCTTTAAAATGACGTCAGAGTCAGGAAAATAAGCTGGACGCCCGTCCCGCCGCCGTCTTTTAAAGATCAGAGCATGAACTTCGTCTCCTCTGCAGACCAGTTTCTGCTCCGCCGTGTTGATTGGTATAAACTGTCACGACGCACATGCAGAACGCACTTAAACTTTCCGATAGGGAATGTAATCGGATACAGGCGTTTACACGGATATTATTCTTCTATTTAACTGATTATTTACAGGATTACCCAGCTCGTTCAATCAGGTTGCATGGCTACTTCTGCATAATCCAGTGTGTGAGGTGTGAGCAGAGAGATTCAGAGGGTTTGGTGGGAAGTGGTTCAGACGTCTTTACAGTGGTGGTCATGGGAACCAGGGGTCGCCATGACTACAACACAGATATAAACACTTTATTTACCATCCAGAACCACCAGAGAACCTGAAATCTGAAAGGGTTTCAGATACATTTAAGGGCACAAAACTAGTGTAATACAAACATAAAACAACGTCTCAGGCATCAGGCAGTGAATTCATAACCATGTCATGCAGGAACTTTCTGTGAGGAGCTTTTAGAGGTGGATGTCTGGTTCCCATCACCGCCACTGTGAGCAGTTCTGACTCAACAATGGCAAGCCAGGTATTCTGTTTTCGTCAATGTAGCTGTGACAACAAATTCTGCCACTGCCAACGGTCTGCTGACTGCAGCGGTTTTCCCACTGACTGCTAAGAGAATGTTGAATTTTTTGGGAGCGAGGTGCATCCAGGCAAACCAGGTTATACAACAAGAGTGCAAGTCTGGAAAACATTATTCTAACTTCTACTGTAGTGTCCTCTCAGGCCTTGTCCTTGTCTTTCCCTTGTCTTGTCTCTTTTTTGTTAACACCGATCAGGCCTAACATTCTGACCACCTCCTCGTTTCTACGCTCACTGTCCACTTTATCAGCTCCACTTACTGTATAGCTGCACTCTGTAGTTCTACAGTTACAGACTGTAGTCCATCTGTTTCTCTGATACTCTGTTACCCTGTTCTTCAGTGGTCAGGACCCCCATGGACCCTCACAGAGCAGGTACTAATTGGGTGGTGGGTCATTCTCAGCACTGCAGTAACACTGACGTGGTGGTGGTGTGTTAGTGTGTGTTGCGCTGGTCTGAGTGGATCAGACACAGCAGTGCTGCTGGAGTTTTTAAACACCTCAGTGAGAATAGTCCACCAACCAAAAATATCCAGCCAACAGCGTCCTGTGACCACTGATGAAGGACTAGAGGATGACCAACACAAACTGTGCAGCAGCAGATGAGCTGTCGTCTCTGACTTTACACCTACAAGGTGGACCAACGAGGTAGGAGTGTCTAATAGAGTGGACAGTGAGTGGACACAGTACCTGCTCTGTGAGGGTCCATGGGGGTCCTGACCACTGAAGAACAGGGTAACAGAGTATCAGAGAAACAGATGGACTAAAGTCTGCAGCTATACAGTCAGTGGAGCTGATAAAGTGGACAGTGAGTGTAGAAACGAGGAGGTGGTCAGAACGTTACTCCTGATTGGTGCACATTGTCCATGTCCTTTTATCTTGGTTTATGGCTCCGCCCTTGGTCACACCCCTCACCTGTTTATTTTTCTTAGCTAAACCCCATCATTGTGCTCAGGTGTCTCTTGACTTGATTTCTCGTAAAAATACCCCTTGTTTCAGTTTTGTCTTTGTCTGGCACTGTATGTGAAGAAGAGTGCATGTTTGCTCTGGATTCTTCATACATCAGTTATAGCTTTGCTGTTCTGCTGTTGCTTTAGTAGTTTTGTTTCTCTTCTTCTGTTTTTTACTTGTGTTCTTCTTTTTCCTGCTTATTGCTCCTGTTTCTGCCATGGACTTCAATAAAACCAAATCACACTTGCATTCAGCTTCCTTGCCTGATCACCCAACGCTACATCAACCCCGAATAAACACCATACAGTGCTACAGCTCTCCTCTGATAATCATCTATTTTTGCCTATAACACTATCCCAATGCCAACGTTAACGTGGCTTCATGCCGCCGTTGGTTGGGCACAGCTATGAGGCATGGACCAATGTTTTTTCAACACTAACTAGCATATTGCTGCTGTTGGAACAAAACCTTGTATCTTCAAAATAGTAATTTTACAGGAGAAGGAAAAAACATGCTTTACTTTCAATGTAAGTCAATGGAACCAGACGTTTTTCTAAGCAATTTTGGGCCACTTCCTTTGGCCCATTCATCATGAAAATTACACACAATGAAAAAAGCAGCAAATATTTTCAAATTACGTCAAAAACTGAAAAACGACAAAAATGGAGATACAAGGTTCTGCTCCGATACCAGCGATAAGGTTCTCTAGAACAGAGAATAGAATACTTCTAGAGTATTTCACATCACTCTGAATGAAAGCTATGAGTAAAAACTTCTCACTCTACACAGATTTCAGTTTGACCACTTGAAGTTTTCAGGCAAAATAAATAACGTTTGATGAAGGAAATGATAATCATTGTTAATATTTTACAAATATCGACAAAACATTGTAAGCGTATTAACAGCTGTTAGAAGGAGAAGGGGAGGAAGGACTGCCTGTACTGTTTCGAGAAGACGAGGATGGAAAGTACATGAGCAGCCGATCTTGAGTTTGTCATGTAGTGACATGTAAACCAGTGAGCCAAGCCTTCGCACGACAGCCGTGGTTGTTAGTGTGGTATCTGAACCTCTATGTGATTTGACGTTATGAGTCTAGAATACTCAAACTAAGGGGGCCCCTAATGATTTCTCTCTCTCAGCCAAACAGATAAGACCAGTTTTCACAAGGGTCAGAGGGTTCCTTCAGTTTCACAAAAACAAGATTAAGATTAAGTGATACTGTTTTGATCCCACAACCGGGGAAATTCCATCTCCGCATTTAACCCATCCATGCAAGTGAAACACCACATACACACTAGTGAACACACACACTAGGGGGCGGTGAGCACACTTGCCCGGAGCGGTGGGCAGCCCAATCCACAGCGCCCGGGGAGCAACAAGCCAACAACAATGACTACCCTATATAAGACAGGCAGTTACAGCTGTTATTCAGACGTTTTGATTTACAAGAAAGACAGCGGAGATTCCTTCATCATCGCTATTTGAATAAACAACATTAGTTTTCTCCATAGTTACATCACCAAAGCCAGGCCTGTAGTCTTTGGCCTCTTTTAGTTGAATGTGTGTTTTCTAAGAGGTGTTTTTCCTCTCGGGGATCAACAGAATGTCACCACAATGTCAAGATTTTTACATTTTTTCTATTTTCATGAGCACATTTTCTCCGCACAAAAGGTACACAGAAACAAAAGACCTCGGAGATCACCTGAACCTCGGTTAAAAACAAATCCGGCGTGTGGAGAGCAGAATAATCCTGGGAGAGCGGCGCCTCTGGCAAGCGTGCCCACAATTCAAGAGTTCACACAAAGCAAATCCCCCATTTCTCCACTCTGAAACTAGACTTTGACACTAAATAAACCAGAGGAACACAAGTCAGTCACTCAAGAGCCGAGTGACAATGTTTTCTTTTGACTGCCAGAGAAAAACAGCATGTTTTTGTCGAAGGCATTCAGCAGAGCATGAATGTAATGTTTCTTTCTGAATAGCGAGCGTAAACAAGGTGAGGGTAATTTAACATTGCATGTCTGCACTGAGTGAGAACAGACTTTCTAATGTGTTTCCTGGCTGTCGAAGATGTAAACCATCAATAATCCAGAAAAAAAAAGATCAAACGCTCTTTAGCTGTGATGGTATTATATTCAGTGTCCAAGGTTTTCAGTTTAAACAGGTTTTTTTTCCACTGTTATTTTTCAAGTAAGAAAAATACTGGCAAAGATCAGTGGAACCACGGCCCAACGCAGAGCTTAACACTCCGTGGAGTGGACTGAGACCACCAGCCAAGGCCACCACATGTCTGGCGTTTAGCCTCAATTTTATGAGTGTGGCTGCATTTTGAGCCTGTTTAGCTGTACATTTCTGACTAACAGCACTAACCCTGGAGTCTGAGTCAGTCAGAGGACGGTTTCAGACATGAGGGAAAGTTCTAGACTGAACATATCGCAGTGGGGACTTAAATGGGGCATTTAAACAGACGTAAACACAGGATCTGAATGGGGGTTTGCAGAACTGGATTATTTTACAGACACCCAAACAGAATTAAACTAATTCCATCTCCCTGCCTTTTTCCGAGTAAACGACCGCCCACCTGTCCGGTCGGACACTGATGGACGCCTGACTGTTGAGCTCTCCTGCTACCCATTTCAGACCAGCTGACCACGCCCCAGCTACCGCTACCTGCCGTGGACTCCCAGCTAATTAGACTAAACAGCTACTCCCTGCTATTAATATTAGTAGTGTAATAACTCTGTAGGTAGTCTGACCAGAGGAGGACGGGTCCCCCCTGGTGAGCCTTGGTTCCTCCCAAGGTTTCTTCCTCAGCTCTGAGGGAGGTTCTCCTTGCCGCTGTTGCCCCCCTGGCTTGCTCACCGGGGGGTTTTACATTCATGTCAACTTTGTTTTTACATTTATGACAACATCAGTTGTAAAAAACGTCACAAATAAATTGGACTCGACTGAATCATCGCTGACATACAGGGTCAGTCCTGATGGTCAGTGTGATGTGTCAATTGCGTCAATTGCGTTTTAACCCTTTGGTTGCCATATGAAGGCAAAAGCAGAGCTAATAGCAGGTTTACAGTGATCTGGCTGTGTGTTTGTGCCGTATTTCTGGGTTGTGGGATGTTAGAGCTGGATTCTGTGAGTCATGTCACTGTTTTAACCCTTTGTTGGGATATGAAGGGCATATCTAGAACATTTAGAAGGGGTGGCCAGGTGAGACCCAGAGATTTTATGGAGGTGGAGCACTGCTAGGGAAATGAAAACTAAAATAAAATAGCTTTACTGTATTAAAATGACATTATAAATTGATGTGTTCCTCTGAAGATAGCTAAATTTGTCCGTCATTTCCACATGAATAAAATATTAAACCAATACAACTAAACTGAAATCTGAAACTGTGCTGATGCAGTCGGTCAGGTCAATTAATCATTCATTTACGTTGCATTCATTACACATTATACAGTCTTATGAATAGAAAGCTCAGCGCTGTATAAGGGAACCTACATCACATGCATGTATTTAACTGTAAAAACAAATAAGCCTCATAAATGAGCACAGCTGACTAATTTTCAATAGTTAACTCATTAATGGTCACACAGCCTATCAAAGAGCAGCATTACCGAAGGACCCAGCACACATTCACTCACCTGTTTGCTGTAAATTAGCCAATCACAGCTTATTACACTACTTATTACGCCGCGTCATCACACTCTCATAACTGATTTGTTACACTGATGGCAGCTTTTCACCATAAAGCATAACTGATGCTTTACTGATGATGCCGCACTGTCTCACCTTCCATTACTGGGCTGACCAGAACTGTTGACATGCTTTATTCCAGAGTGGCACTGGCCACCTCTGGCCACCCCTTGGCTACACCTCCGATGTGTGGAGAAACAGTTATACAGCATTTTACAGTGGCTCCAAATGCCACAAAGATTCGTTTTCTAACAGCTCTAATCCTTAATCTTCAACATTCATTAGTGTATCCTTCTTAGTGTGAAGAGCCGGTTCTTTTTCCAAAATACTACAGTAGAACTGAATTCAGAACCACCGGTCAATGGGTTTGCACACTGCAGAATTAGACCTCTGCATTTAACCCACCCGTGCAGTGAAACACCCACACTTGGGGGCAGTGAGCAGCTCTGTCCACAGTGCCCAGGGAGCAATTGGGGGTTAGGTGTCTTGCTCAAGGGAACTTCAGTCATGGACTGTCAGTCGAGGGGATTGAACCAGCAACCTTCCGGTTACAGGGTGGTTCCCTAACCTCCAGCCCTCGACTGGATATCATAAGCATATATTGTAAGTCTTTTGGCCCAAAAGTTGTTTAAACACTTGCAACGACATCACATGTGGAAAACTGAGTTGGTCAATTGTGCAGAAACACACCCACATATCCGCACAGCAACACTAAAGACAACGGCATTACAAAGTAAGTGTAAGTTCCAAAGCATGTTCCGTTTGACTGGTGAATATATTTATAGCAGCAGCGTTTGTTGTTTATGTTTAGTATTTTTTTTGCTGTTGGTTTGTACAAGCCTGAAGATCTAAGGGAAAACATGCATGAAGCTGCACTCTCAGCAAAGAGTGACTCCAAGACTCCAAGAGTGAAACCAACCATTTTTCCAAAGTTCATTTACGAACCAACAGTTTTTTCCATTATAGAAACGAGCCATAAAACCAAACAAAGAACCAACATTCAAATGGTTCTTTGTGCCTTCAGCACCATTTTTAAGGTTGCAGTATGTTGTTTACTAACGACCATGAATTTGGGTTTTAACATTTTTTCTATCCTTCTTTTGAGGGGGTTTGGTTTTCATGGTGACTTTGGTTGCCCAACACTTCAAGAACCATTTGCATGGCAAAAAAATGGTTCTTCTGATTGATGGAGAATGTGTTATATATAGTCCTTCAAGGGTTCTTTAGTAAAGGAAATCATTCTATTTATAACCCTGAGCACTCATAGAACCTTTCGCATGTTTAAAGGATTCTCTGCATCATGAAAGGGTTCTTTGGATTGATGGAAAATCCATCAATGTTCCTCAGTCGCTTTTCTATAGAATGTTTTTGAAAAGAGTTCTATATAGCACCCAAACGGGTTCCTCTATTGTTAGGATTTCAAGTTTGCAACATTTTTCAAAAAGATTCTAAGTAGAACCATGTACAAGATGTTCTCCAAGAACCCTTTCACCATGCAAAGAATCCTTTAAGCATGAAAATGTTTCTTTAAGTGCTTAAGGAACTTCTTCATAACACCACTGACTTATCTTTTTCATGTGTTGTTACAAGCTTGACAACATTAAACATTAGCAGAACACTTTTTTTGGTGCTCTATGGAACCCTTTTTCAAAAGGTTCTAGATAGACCCATCCAACACGTTCTCCATCAATCTGAAGAACCATGCAAAGAACACTTTAAGCATGCAAATAGCACTCACGGTTCAGTGTAGCACCACTAGCTCTACTAAAGAACCCTTAAAGAACCACCTTTTTCGAGAGTGCAGACGAAGCAGAGGGTATTGTGCATTGATAGTATAAGCAGCCGAGGCACTTCACGGTTCCCCCAAAGTGCAGGCCCCTCTGTAAGAACACGATAAAGCTACTGATCTACATGTATGTCAGAAGTGCTTAGAGCATCAGTGTAAATATAACCCCAGCTGTCTAGCATAGAGCTATAGATTACAGTACAGATTAAAGGGTTTACAGACTCTGCTCAGGCGGCACTGCAGCGTCTTAGTGTTTCTGGGTTTTATTCAGATTTCATGCGACCACAGGCTGAGCGAGTAACAGGATGAGAGAGAGGAAGGTGTTAGTGCTGTTTCTGCTTTCCTCACAGTACCAGTCGAAAGTTTGGACGGTCCCACTTTATTTTAAGTGTCTAATAACAGTGCAGTTACACATGAATAACATATGCAACAACAATGTAACTATTAATGAGTCAATGTTACGCATGGATTACAGAAGTCCAGCCTATGTTTTTTTAATACACTGCAGATCAGACGTCTGTTTCAGCAGTAAACATTACATATACACCCACAGCCACTTTATTAGGTATTAGGTTGGACCTCCTTTTTCCTTCAGAAGTGCCTTAATTCTTCGTGGCAGACTTTCAACAAGGTGTTGGAAACGTTCCTCAGAGATTTTGGTTGGTTATTCACGATCACTGAGATCATCTGCCTCTATCCACCTGTATGTACCCACTATACGCCTTAGCACCATGGGAGGTAGGGCCTTTAGTACCTCTGCCCCCAGGCTATGGAATGCTCTACCTCCTGACTTAAGGAACTCTGACTCTATTTTACATTTCAAGTCGGGTCTCAAAACATATCTCTTTAGATCTGCATATAACTCCTAACACCAATCACTCTGTTTTATTAATTTTATCCATTTTTATTTTATTTTCATTTATTTTATTTTATTTTATACTTTGAGTGTTATCTCTTGGTTTTTACTGTGTTTTATTGTTTTACTGTTTATTTACTATTATTATTAGTACCTGTTGTCTTTCTATCATCTGGAACCAGTCTGCCCATTCTCCTCTGACCTCTCACATCAACAAGGCATTTTCGTCCACACAACTGACCGCTCACTGGATGTTTCCTCTTTTTCTGACCGTTCTCTGTGAACCCTAGAGATGGTTGTGTGTGAAAATCCCAGCAGATCAGCAGTTTCTGAAATACTCAGACCAGCCCGTCTGGCACCAACAACCACGCCACATTCAAAGCCCCTTAAATCCCCTTTCTTCCCCGTTCTGATGCTCGGTCTGCACTTCAGCAAGTCGTCTTGACCACCTCTACATGCCTAAATGCAGTGAGCTGCGGCCGTGTGATTGGCTGATTAGCTATTTGTGTTAACAAGCAATGAACAGGTGTACCTAATAAAGTGGCCGGTGAGTCTATGTTTTACATAATTACTGTGTAATAACTGTGTTGTAACAAGGTCACCTAATCACATTGACAAAAGTCATTCCGCAATTACACTGTACCTATGTAACAACTGCATAGGAGAAACAAGGTGGTGCTCATAACGTTATGCCTGATTGGTGCTTAACACATCCACACCCCCACCTTTAAACACCCTCCGGCACCCCTGCGCATTTATACGACTTTTATGTCATATGGACTGGTAATAAAGATGTGTTCACTTACCTGTTTCCGTTAGAGATGACACTGCAGGTCATTCTGCTCCTTTGTAGAGTCTGATTGACTCCAGGGGGAGCTGGGATGGGGGAATCACTGAAGTATCTGTAAAGAATGAAAAGAAAACATGAACCATATTGATATCATTAATAAGAAATCTATAAAGACATGTTAGCAATGACATCCGTATATGTATCTGTTGTTTACATAAATGAGTTTAGTACCTGTAAAGTAAAATGGTTTCACCATGGCTACAGCTATACTGGGGGGCAAGGTGAGCACTGGGGTCATTGGTGTTTGGACACGGAGACCATGCGGCCCAAACCTGCTTTATGAATCACCACAATCGTTTACTTTTGTGGATAGTGAAGAAATTAAGTTGTCCGTACAAAAAAATTGCCACCTTGCATGTTTAAGAGGGTAGCAACTTCAGGCTCCTGCAGATACCGTGGCACAAGGATGTGGAAGGATTCATGGATTGAGAAAAGGTGGCACAGTGCAGTGAATGTCTCATTTGATGTGTGTAAAATTGGGGGCACGGCAGATGTTATTGATTGGCAAAAGCATTGATTGCATTTGGGCACCAAAGGCCACAGTGTGAAGGAAGTAGCTGACTTTGCAGGTGTATCGAAGTGTACAGTCACACGGGCCGACCAGCAGCGGCAAAAATCCCAGCTTACAGGGATGTTTTCAGATCTGAAGGAGCTTGATTTTCTCCTCTCTCTCAAAGCTTTGCTGTTTATCTGATGGGGGCAGTTCTTCCAGGTGATTGTTAGGAGTCTCATTGTCTCTGGAGCTTTTAATTAGTTTTTATTTTCGTATTGACTTTTGCTCAGTACTGTAGGCATCAACGTTGCACATTATATTTGCCTTTGAAACAAATTTTAGGAAAAACTCACGTTCAGTCAGATGATCTTTGCAATAGTATTTAATGTCAGTGTTTCATTAAACAGGAGAAAATCCCAGTGTTTGATTTAGTTAATCATTCAGCTCAGCAATCCAGCAGCCACGGCTCACACAGAGAGCCGAGGAAAGAGAACAGTGCCATCTATTGATCTGCTCTAAACCTCAGACACGCAGAACCATCCAGAAACCTTAGGGTGAGACTCGAAAACAGAGCCGGTCCTCTAACAGAGTGAATCCAGCCTCTCTCCTCTCTCTCTCTCTCTCTCTCTCTCTCTCTCCTCTACTACTCTTCATTCTCTCTCTCTCTCCTCTACTACTCTTCATTCTCTCTCTCTCTCTCCCCTACTACTCTTCATTCTCTCTCTCTTTTTCTTCCTCTCTCTCCCCTACTACTACTCTTCATTCTCTCTCTCTCTTTTTCTTCCTCTCTCTCTCTCTCTCTCTCTCTCTCTTTCTTCCTCTCTCTCTCTCTCTCTTTTTCTCCGCTCTCTCTGTCTCTCCCTTTCTCTCTCTCTCTGTCTCTCTCTCCCCTACTACTCTTCATTCTCTCTCTCTTTCTCTCTCTCACCCCCTACTCTTCATTCTCTCTCTCTCCCTCTCTCTCTCTCCCTCTCTCTTTCTCTCTCTCTTTCCTACTCTTCATTTTCTCTATCTCGCTCTATCTCCCTCTCTCTCCCTCTCCCCTTAGTCTTTCCCTCATTCTCTCTCACTTCAATCCTGCCTTTCTTTCAATATTTCCCACTCACATTAACTCCCCTTTTTTCTCTGTTTTCATATCCTCTCACTTTTTCTTCATCTCTTCCCCCTTGCTTATCTTTTACTATCTCTCTCGCTCTCTCTATTCCCTCACTCTTCCTCCCCTCCCTTACTCTATCTCCCTCTCTCTTTTTCTCCCCCTCTCTCACTTTCTATGCCTCTCTTCCTCTCTCACTCTGTCTCTCTTTTTCTCAAGGTCCTTCTAAAATGCCTCTTAGCCCTCTTGCTCAAAAGCCAGTGACGTCTGAACAGCAGCGACACTGCGTGATCTGAGACGCTCGTGCTGCACATTTTCCTCCGTCATTCCGCTGTTTAGATCCACAGGAAGCTCTAGAAACGCCCGTTTGACTGAAGTGCTTCGACAGGAAAGCTCCATTCTGTAAGATTTGACAGTGAACAGCTCAGAGAACAAATCCATTTCACTAACAGTCCAACAAGAACGTCAGAGTCTGAAGTTTGCTTCTTTAGGTTTAGCTCTGGAGCCACGAGGCTGATGTAGCTAATGAGTAATGGAGGCTTCTACAGCTGCTAGTTCCAGCGACACAGTGGGGCTGGCTGAGAAGCATCTACACATCTTATTTGTGATAACCGACAGTTTTCTGGACAATAGCTCCCATTCCTCCGAGCAGCGGCTGCTCAGTAATGACTCATTCTGAAGCTAATTGTCACCACACTGCTACTTCAGCACATACAAAAACAGATACAGACACATTAGGAAACGTCCGTGAGATAAATTGGGCCTGGCTTGGCCAGATTCTTTAAGAAGAGGGTGCCTGTGGGACTGCATCAAATTCAGAACCCATCGATGATCCTAAGCAAGCTTTTCGGCTGGAATATAAGGGCTATTCTTTAATCTAGTTATTACATCTGCAGTGGACTCTCCCCAGTCCTGGAGCCTCCTCTGTGGTCTCCCAAGGTCCCTGGCAGTCAGTGGCCCCTGGGCACTGGCTCCCTGGCCTGCTCAGTGATCCATGTGTGATGACTGCATTTCAGGTAGGAGAGAGGAAAATGGGCATTTTGACTACTATCATCATCACTCTTCAAAAAACAGGTATCTACAAAAGGGCAGCTTTACAGGAGAGGACACAAATGCTCTTCACCGTCAGTGTAAGTTAATGTAAAGAGGTTTTCTTCTAAGCCACTTTGGAGTGTTCATGATGAATATTTCATACAGTGTGAAGTAATTTAATTAATTTAGAGCCATCAGACAACTGTGTTTATCACACTGTGGAATTAGACCTTCGCATTTAACCCAGCCGTGCAGTGAAACACCCACATACACACTAGGGGGCAGTGAGCACACTTGCCCGGAGCGGTCCATGGCGCCCGGGGAGCAACTGGGGGTCAGGTGTCTTGCTCAAGTTAAGTGGACTCATGGACTGTCAGCTGAGAGAGCGAACCGGCGACCTTCCGGTCACAGGGCTGGTTCCCAAACCTCCAGCCCACAGCAGCATCTGTGCTCAAACGATGTAGAAAACTGAAAATCCCCCCCCAAAAAAATAATAAATAGAAATGTTTTTCTTTGGATAGAGACAATATTGTAGCATTGGTGCAGAAAAAGACCCAGAATCTGTCAGGAACACGTTCTGTATTGAATCAACAGGCAGAAGTGGGAACTTATCACACAGGGGTGGAGGACAGTATGGGAGCATCACCAACTGCAACACAAAGCCAGTGAACATTTCCACACACTACACTCAGCTACACACTTAAAAAAAGATGGTTCTTCAAGGGTTCTTTAGCAGTTTGGTTCTTTAGAAAATGGGTCTGTGTAGCACCATGCACACTTGCTGACTAAGGGTTCTTTGCATTGTTAAATGGTGCTTCAGATTGATGGAGAATGTGTTTTATATGGTTCTATATAGTTTGAAAAGGCTTCTATTGTTACAGGTTTTGTATAACAATGGAAGAAACCTTTTCAAGGTTCTAGATAAAACCATCTACAGCACATTCTCCATCAATCTGAAGTACCATTTAACAATGCAAAGAACCCTTAGTCATGCAAAGGGTTAAATAATTAATAATCTATATCATCACTATCACCATCTCCATTTCCATGTTTGTTTTTCAGAATTTCATAATGAACAGACCGTTAGAAATCATCCAAAATGCCTCAGAATTAAAGGAAACACTTTGTTTGGACGGTCCACTTCAGACACTTTGCACATTTTATTTGTACAATTTACTTTCAAGTTACATTTAAACTCTAAACTTGATCTAATCCTAACCTAAACCCTGATCCTAACCCCACCACTGATTAGAAACAACTGAGTTTGACACCTTGAACATCTATAGAGGACTACATTTACAGCATTTGGCTGACGCTCTTATCCAGAGCGCCTTACAATTTGATTTTTTTACACAGGTAGGCGAAGGTGGTGTTAGGAGTCTTGCCCAAGGACCCTTATTGGTATAGTGTAGGGTGGTTACCCAGGTGGGGATTGAACCCCAGTCTACAGTGTAGAAGGCAGAGGTGTTACCCACTACACTAACCAACCACATACACTATAGTGGACCACCCAAATAGAGTGAGACCAAATTAAGCCTCGTTCTTCTGTAAAGTTCCCTTATTTGGGATATAAGCCTTTCTTCCAAAAGCCGCAGCGTGCCTTTGCAGGAAGAGTGACCCTAGTTGTTTAGCCTGTGAGCTGCTCATGTGTTTCTTTATCTGTCGTTTATAGCAGAATGCGAAATGCATCAAAGAGACTCGATTTTCTGCTGGACTCAGACGGAAAGCGTCTCATTACCATCTTTATTTGTCTTTGATTTCGGGCCTCTGCGCAATATTACACACCTAAGAAATGCCGCTTTTGCTCCACTGCAGCTAAATTACAGGCTGACTTCTGTGCTTGTTTACATCTTGCATGTTAGAGCTACAGTCTCAGCGTGTTTTCCCATCCACAGCCCTGATAATCACTGTGTGAATTGCATAATTGCACGCTAGCACTTTAAAGTGCCTTATAAACAGTCTGGTATTGACAGCCATAACTGCTCCACAAGCTCTAGTTTGCTTTGAATGTCTGTGGACGATGAAGGTGCTGCGGGTTAATGTACCGCTGGGCTTAAGGGTTCTCCGCTGAAAAAAAAGACACGCAGCACTATTGCCGAGGTGCTGATGGAGCAGGGAACATGCAGGGCGTGTATTTTTATGACAAGCTGTGAAGTTTCGGCCTCAAAGGACATCACAGCCTGCGACCTTCCCCTGCGGTCAAGAGGAGACCGTCATGAGAGCAGTCTGCGCCTCATATAGCCAGACGTGCACATTCACAACCACTGTTTTCCACATTTTCTGACTGCAAACATTGGAAGTCTTAGTGTTGCGGAAATTTGATTGACTTAACTGGTTAAAGTCAAGTTAAAGTGGGGCAGTCGTGGGCTGGCGGTTAGGTGGGCAGTCGTGGGCTGGAGGTTAAGGATCTGGCCCTGTGACCGGAAGGTTGCCGGTTTGATCCCCAGGGTCGACAATCCATGACTGAGGTGTCCTTGAGCAAGACACCTAACCCCCAACTGCCCCCCGGGTGCTATGGATAGGGCTGCCCACTGCCCCCTAGTGTGTGTGTGTGTGTGTGTGTGTGTGTGTTCACTAGTGTGTACGTGGTGTTTCACTTCACGGGTGGGTTAAATGCGGAGGTGGAATTTCCCCGTTTGTGGGATCAAAAAAGTATCACTTAAGTTAAAGTCAGAGCTTTTGGACGTATAACTGATCTTGAACTTTAGGCTAAAATTATTTCACTATGAGAGACTCTACACCTTAATTATGTTTATTTTATTGAAAGAAATGATTGAACATTCCATTTTGTCATCACCAAAACAAAGATAAACATTGGTGGTTGGTTAGTGTAGTGGGTAACACCTCTGCCTTCTCCCCTGTAGACTGGGGTTCAATCCCCCACCTGGGTAAGCCCCCTACACTACACCAATAAGGGTCCTTGGGCAAGACTCCTAACACCACCTTCACCTACTTGTGTAAAATGATCAAACTGTAAGTCGCTCTGGATAAGAGCGTCAACTTCACCAAATGTTTCGTTGGTGACAAAAAACGCAGCCAGTCCATGACCAGAAAACACAGCTTTGAACAGCTGTTCAGACAGAAAATCGTCATTTTTTTACATTAAAATACAAAAAAGCTTATTTTCCGTGTTTCGGTTGTGACTTTTCTTAATGTTCCAGACTGAACATTAGATAAAGTCCTTTTGCTTTGAGTGGCCCTATACCTTAATTATTCATACTTTATTAAAATAAATGATTCAATATTCCATTTTGTCACTACTGAAGTACTAAAAAAACATCCTAAACTTTACCAAATGTTTCAGTAGTGACGGTTTTGCTAATGATAGTTTTAGCTCTTTCAGAGCAGAACTCAGAAACGTGTCCAGTACATGACCAGACAACACAGCTGTAAACAGCTGTTCACACATGAAATCGTTAGATTTTTTAATTTAAATACAAAATAGTTTACTTAATTGCAGCGTTTCGGGTGTGACAATTCATAATTTTCCACATTGATTTTCAAACCTTTTTGGATGTCAAACATTTGTTGTTGTTGTTTTGAGTGACCGTATTCAACCCCAATTCCAGTGAAGTTGGGACGTTGTGTAAAACATAAATAAAAACAGAATATGATGATTTGCAAATCCTTTTCAGCCAATATTCAACTGAATCCACTACAAAGACGAGATATTTAATGTTCAAACGGATAAACTTTGTTGTTTTTTGCAAATATTCACTCATTTTGAATTTGATGCCTGCAACACGTTCTAAAGAAGTTGGGACAGGGGCAACAGAAGACTGGGAAAGTTGTGGAATGCTCAAAAAACACCTGTTTGGAACATTCCACAGGTGAACAGGTTAATTGGAAACAGGTGAGGGTCATGATTGGGTATAAAGGGAGCGTCCCTGAAAGGCTCAGTCGTTCACGAGCAAGGACGGGCGAGGTTCAACACTTAGTGAACAACTGCGTGAGCAAATAGTCCAACAGTTTAAGAACAACGTTTCTCAACGTGCAACTGCAGGAATTTAGGGATTTCATCATCTACAGTCCATAATATCATCAAAAGATTCAGAGAATCTGGAGAAATCTCTGCAAGTAAGCAGGAAGGCAGAAAACCACCACTGAATGCCCGTGACCTTCGACCCCTCAGGCGGCACTGCATTAAAAACCCACATCATTCTGTAACGGATATTCCCACATGGGCTCAGGAACACTTCGGAAAACCACTGTCAGTGAACTCAGTTCGTCGCTCCGTCTACAAGTGCAAGTTAAAACTCGTGAAAGCCAGATATCAACACCACCCAGAAACGCCGCACATTAAATATCTGGTCTTTGTAGTGTGTTCAGTTGAATGTTGGTTGAAAAGGATTTGCAGATCATCGAATTCTGTTTTTATTTATGTTTTACACAACGTCCCAACTTCACTGGAATTGGGGTTGTACCTTAATTACCTTAATACTTTGATTATGTTTATTTTGTCACTACTGAAACAATCTACCCACCCTTCCCAAATGTTTCAGTGGTGACAATTTTAGCTCATTTTGAGCAGAACTTACAAACACAGCCAGCATGGTTCACACATAAAATCATCATATTTTTCATTAAAATATAAAGACTTTTATTAATTTCAGAAAATTTGTGTCTCAGTATTGACAATTCTTTATGTTCCACACTGATTTTCAGACTTTGGGACACATTAATTGCAAAACAATGGGATCTAAGTGCTCACCATGTGGCCCTGAGGGACAGGGATGCAGCCTCACTGCCTGCTCTAAAACAGAGGGGCGTGGCTAAAGTTCTGCAGCATTTTGTATATGATTCCCTTGTGTGAATTTACAATATGAATTACACATGAATTATAGAATTTTCTGTTTGGTTTGATGTCAAAAAAGACAAAAGAAAAAATGGAAAAGGCTCCAGCGCCCCCTCTGGACCCATTTCTTCCTGCCAAAAACAAAGCCACTTAAAAAAAACGGTCATCAGATTGAAATCATGATGAAACATCTCTCATGCGATCTGGACTGAAGGCTGAAAGGCTCTTTCCACATGATCTCTCCGCGTGTTTGAGTGAAACAGAAGCAGAGGCGTTTCTTGGCATGTACCCCGCGGGGGACGCGGGGGGCTCGGATACTCTGCAGAACGTCGCGGTACTTCTCGTGCTGGTTCTTCTAGTACTGGAGGTTGTCAGGGTCGAAAAGCAGAAAGAAAAATCACTTGAGTGGGAGCGCGAGGCGGTCCGGCCTATTTGCAGAGGAATATTGATTGGATCAGTCAGTGCAGACAGGATAGAGATGAAGTGAGAACATCAGGCTTCTACTGTGGGGAATTGTGGGGGATAAGTCAAAGGCACGGCAGGAGAACCAGTGCAGGGAAATGAAACTACTGCTATTGCAAGGGAGGAAAAAAAGAGAGAGAGAGAGAGAGAGAGAGAGAGAGGGAGAGAGAGAGAGGGAGAGAGAGAGAGAGAGAGAGAGAGAGAGAGAGAGAGAGAGAGAGAGAGGGAGGGAGAGAGAGAGAGAGAGAGAGAGAGAAAGGGGGGAGGGAGAGAAGAGAGAAACAGAGAGAGAGAGAGAGAGAGAGAGAGGGAGAGAGAGAGAGAGAGAGAGAGAGAGAGAGAGAGAGAGAGAGAGAGAGAGAGAGAACAGAGAGAGCAGAGAGAGAGAGAGAGAGAGAACGGAGAAACACAGAGAGAGAGAGAGAGAGAGAGAGAGAACGGAGAAACACAGAGAGAGAGAGAGAGAGAGAGAGAGGGAGAGAGAGAGAGAGAGAGAGAGAGAGAGAGAGAAAGGGGGGAGAGAACAGAGAAACAGAGAGAGAGAGAACAGAGAGAGAGAGAAAGAACAAAGAGAGAGAGAGAGAACAGAGAGAGGGAGAGGGAGAGGGGGGGCAGAGAGAGGGAGAGAGAGAGAGGGAGAGAGAGAGAGAACAGAGAGAGGGAGAGGGAGAGGGGGGGGCAGAGAGAGGGAGAGAGAGAGAGGGAGAGAGAGAGGGAGAGGGAGAGAGAGAGAGAGAGAGAGAGAGAGAGAGAGAGAGAGAGAGAGGGAGAGGGAGAGAGAGAGAGAGAGAGAGAGGGAGAGAGAGAGGGAGAGGGAGAGAGAGAGAGAGAGAGAGAGAGGGAGAGGGAGAGAGAGAGAGAGAGAGAGAGAGAGAGGGAGAGGGAGAGAGAGAGAGAGAGAGAGAGAGGGAGAGGGAGAGAGAGAGAGAGAGAGAGAGAGAGAGAGGGAGAGAGAGAGAGAGAGGGAGAGAGAGAGGGAGAGGGAGAGAGAGAGAGAGAGAGAGAGAGAGAGGGAGAGGGAGGGAGAGAGAGAGAGAGAGAGAGAGAGAGAGAGGGAGGGGGGAGACGCTGCTGGGAGGTTTCTTCAATATTATTTTATTCCGTTTTTTTTTCAGCCCATTTTGTTATACAGTAGGTCAAAATGTCTGAGATCACTGGAAATCTGGGATTGTTTTCATTTAATTAAACAACATTTTAGAATGTTTGTAAAAATTCTAACAAAGAAAAGTAAATATATATTTATATTTATGTAATAAATATGTTTGTTTCATCCTGCAGATCAAGCCTCTAAACAACTTTTCATCTAATTTAAATCATAATGTTAAAATTTAAAGTTTTAGTCTTAACTCACTGAAATTTTCCTATTTTTTATGTTATTAATACTTTCTGAAATTTTGCTCATTTCATTTTTCAGCCCGTTTAGTTATAATGTTCCGTAGTCTGAGACCACTTTGGAAATCTGGGATTATTTACATTTAGTCAACAAAACATTTTAGAATTTCAAAGAAAAAAAAAAAAGTTTAAATTTTTAAAAATTGTGATCATGTTACGGCTCAATCATATGATTTTCTGTTTGATTTGATGTAAAAAAAAAAAAAAAACGATTAAAGCATAAATTATGCTTCAAAACATAAATTATGCTGCAAAACAAGCCACACAACAATAACAATAACAATAACTTTTCATCAAATCGAAATCGTAATAATTCTTGCTAAAATTTCAGAATTTCTAGTGTTCACTCAGACTGACACACTGAAAGTACAATTTGTAACTAAATATTTAGTTTTAAATATTAAATTAGAAAAAAAAAAGCAAAATAAAAGCACAAATTCAGAAGTGGTCTCAGATACGCGGTCTCCACTGCGTCTATATGAGTGGACAAATTAAACTTCATCAGAAAGTATTAATTACTAGCAGTTCAGTGATACGATTTTCATTGTGGTGATTTTTCTTTACATGAAACAAAACTGTAAACAAAACAGTTACTCCCTCCATTTCCCTACGTTTTTCCGGGTAAACGACCGTCCACATGTCCTGCCGGACACTGATGGACGACTGACTGTCCAGCTCTCCTGCTACCGCTTCAGACCAGCTGCCCACGCCCCAGCTACCTCCACCTGCCCTGGACTAGCTGCCCACCCTACACTGATGTTCTCATAGACTCCCAGCTATTCCTACCACTAATACTACTGCTATTAATATTAGTAGTGTAATAACTCTGTAGGTAGTCTGACCAGAGGAGGATGGGTCCCCCCTGGTGAGCCTGGTTCCTCCCAAGGTTTCTTCCTCAGCTCTGAGGGAGGTTCTCCTGGCCACCGTCGCCCCCCTGGCTTGCTCACCTGGGGGCTTTACATTCATGTTAAAACTCTGTCTTTACTGGAATTCTGTGAAGCTGCTTTGTGACCACATCAGCTGTAAAAAGCGCTACAAATAAATTGGATTTGATTTGATTTGACTTCATTATCACATTCAAATCAAAACCTTCTCTTCTACTGACAAACACAGATGTGGTCTGTGGTGAGAGTGTAGAATCTGCACTTTCCACACAATTTCTGCACTCGTTTTAATGAGCTTTGAGTCAGAAAGGTTTGAATGCATAATTCAAAGGCACCACAGGAAAACGACTGCAGGCGACTGAAACTACTACTGCTGTAAGGTTTGGAATAGAAGAGAACAAGAGGTGGAGTGAATGAGAAAGAAAAAGAGTGGTGGAGGGAGAGAGCGAGGGACTGCTGGGAGAGGAAGAGAGAGAGAGAGAGAGAGGGAGAGAGAGAGAGAGAGAGGCTTTTAGAGCAGCATCAGTTCGACGTTTCCCGGCGCTCCCGTGAGACAGTAAGAGTGGAGGATGGAGAAACTTCACTGAAACAGGCCTGTCTTCACTTCACAGCGAGCGTTCAGGATCAGACTGCTCGTGTAGAGCTACAACTGCTTCATCCACAACCACGGCCCTGCTGGGAGCCAGACGTTCCTCAAATTAAAGCAATATTTTGGAGGAATCTAATTCACACAGTTTTCCCTGTTACCCTAAATTTCCATCATCTAACAGTTTTGGTGTTTAAAGTTTGCTTCTGTGAGGATAATGTAGCTGAAAGTAATGGAAACTAGCAGGACTAAAAAAACTCCAAATGATGTAAAAAATACTAAACCAAGAAGAACTTCGCAGACTGCCTTAGAGTCCTTGGAGAGCTGCCCTTTTCAACAGCATTCTCTGATGCTCTCTAAAGGGTTTTGTCAGTGCGGCAAGTGGAAGAACCCCAAATGTTGCCTCAAGGATCCCTTCGTTTTTACAGTATAACTGCAAGCTTATCACTTGGTGAACTGAAAAAAACATTCTTTAAATGCCACAAAAAATCTTCTAGAAGAACCCTCTACACTGTGAGGAACGAAGGTTCTGTGCAGGCACATGTTTCACTCATCAAGGTAAAACAGTCTAAATGTTCCCTCAAAGCTCCAGCAGTGGGTTTAAGGTCTGATTGTGGAGCTTAAATCAGTTCCTCCAGGTGAAAAGTTGGTATTTGTTCATTTTCATAACCAAATGTTTTAAAGCAGAGCAGTAGAGTAAAAGCCTGGAGGCGAGGCAAGGCGGGGTGTGTGGAGTCAGTCCAGCTTAGAACAGATCATTTCAGTGGATTATGGTTCAGTTATGTTCCCTGACTAAAGCCACTGAGATGGAGCCTTGAGGGTTCCACCCCTGGGACAAGAGGGGGACTGACCCAGTGACAGTTTAGTACCTTTATTTCTGGGAGTGTATAAGACAGGCTCTCGTAGAAACCTCAAACTATCTCAGTGGGTTCCATCAAGCACAATGGTTCAGCTCTAGCATGTAAAATTGAAGTATCAAGCACCTTCTGGGGTTCCTAGAAAACCTTTTGGGGATCGTTTTGTTTTTACTGTGAGCCTACATAATACACACACACACACACACACACACACACACACACACACACACACACACACACACACACCCACATACACACACACACACACACACACACACACTTGTTTCAAACCTTGTGGAGTTATCTCATAGACTTGGTGAACAAATGTGTTTTAGATGCCCCAAGAAACCTTCCCACGTTAGGGGGTTACTGGAGGAACCCTCGATAGTATTACACTCTTATAGAAACCTCAAACTGTCTAGTGGGTTCCATCAAGCACATCAGCTCCAGCAGGTGAACTCTCCTCTTCTGAGTGAGCCACCAAGCACCTCTGCGGGTTCCTAGAACAACTCTCAGGCCTAAAAGGGCCTTAATTTAAGAACCCTAGCCTCTTCAGGGGCTCCTCAAAGTCCTGGTGTATTCCAGCAAGCTCCATGAGTAACCAAAAGGTATGACAGAACATAAAAGTATGACAGAGCTGGAACTTGCATGTATGTGATTAATATATATTTTGTTTGTAGGTTCTCTGAGACCCTGTGAATGCACTTACTGGCATTTCTTAAAATACTAAACCAAGAAGAACCCGGCAGTCAGTCTTAAAGTCCTTGGAGAGCTGCCCTTTTCAAAAGCCTTCTTGGAGGCTCCCTAAAGGGTTCCGCCAGTGTGGCAAGCTGGTTTCAATGTGCGACTGTAAGACTAAGCAATCCACACTTGCTTCAAACCAGGAGTTGTTATCCCTAATAGACTTATATGCTTTACAACATATTTTCTTGGGACTGAAACGATTTAAAAATAGTCAAATAATGCATTGATGTAAATGCAAACTCTGATCTCTGATCTCTCTTGAATTTCTCAGCATTTGCATGTGTGAAAACAGACTGCAGTACCTCAAATAAGTGAGCAGTGTCACCGGGAGACGCAGCAAAGGGCTTTTAGAGCGACACTTCTAGACGATGTGTGTGGTTGCGATGTTTATATCTATATATTCTCCTGTGAGTTTATCGGCTGGTTGCAAAGCAGGAATCTGATTACTGTCTGACTCATGTAGACCCGGAGTTTATCAGTTCACTCAAGAGCATGGAAACGTGTTGATCGGATTATTAAGTGCGTGTAAACAGTTAGTCAAGGGGGCAGTCGTGGGCTGGAGGTTAGGGAACCAGCCCTGTGACCAGAAGGTTGCCGGTTCGATCCCCTCGGCTGACGGTCCACGACTGGGGTGCCCTTGAGCAAGACACCTAACCCCCAATTGCCTCCTGGGTGCTGTGGATAGGGCTGCCACTGCTGCCAAAGACTGACTAAAGTAAGGAGTGTTTTTCTGAGTAATTTGCTCTGAATTCACTGAAGAAGTACAACAGTTGTGCTGTTATCCAGTGTAAACAACATTCAGATTCAACACCCAATAAATCATGAAATTAACCAATTAGTCTCATGCTTGAAACACGCCAACATTCAAATTCAACTCACAATAAAAAAAAATAAAACACCTCTTCTACCTACAAACGCCAGTGTCAAGTAAACGTAGAGCTCAGAATCTGCACTTTTCATACTATTTCTCCTCTTGTTTCAATTAACTACAGTCAGATCATCCAATAATTCAACATAATGTGAGATTAGGTGTTTCATGGCTTGAACATCATGGGGCAGCTGGAAGCGTTAACCATGCAACATGAAAGAAAGCGATGACCGAAAGGTCAAAAGCCTTGTACAGCGCCACTGCACAGCTCATATCAAAGAGCTTCAGAGACTCTGGGAATTTGCTGGATTGCAGTGAAGGCAAGAAATGAAATGGAAAAGATTTGATTGGTGCAGAGCTGAAGGAGGCCCGAGGCAGCTGTAAGGCTTCAATGGCTCCTCAGAGCAGAATGAAGAACCACCGTTTACATCTCAATACACCATTCAGACGCTGCCAAGGAGTCATTTTCAGCAAAAACGTGGCTGTATGACTCACGCATGTCAATACGATAAAGGAAAATATTTTATCCCCACCAGACAGATGATATTCCAAAGACTCTCTTCATGAGAAATTATTATCATTATCAACTCATTAGTCAGAGATAAAACGGGTCATAATTAAAGCTTCCTGTAATTTTATATGAATTATTTCTGGCTCATACACTGAAACAGACAGCTTTTCAAGGGTGCCTTAGTAAAACAGTGGTTCTGTATGGAAACATAAAAACTCAAAGAAAAGGAGAATGTGCTGTGGATGGTTCCATACAGAACCTTTTCCAAAAGGGTGAGTGCACCCCTCACATTTCTGCAGATATTTTATTCTACTATAGAAATGAAACTTGGATGTAGCTTACAGTGGTCAGTGTGCAGCTTGTCCAGCAGTGCAGATTTACTGTCCTCTGAAAAGAACAACACACAGACATTAATGGCTAAATAGCTGGCAGCACAGGTGAGTCCACCTCACAGTGAACGTGTCCAGATCGTGCCCAGTCGTGTCGTCGTCCCTCCCAGGTGTCATGTGACTCGTTAGAGTTACCAGGCTCCAGGTGTGAATGGGGAGCAGGGCTGGTGTTTCGGGTACAATTCACTCACACTGACCACTGGATATTCAACACGGCACCTCATGGTAACGAATCTCTGAGGATGTGAGAAACAGACTTAATCCCAGGACAGGTTCCCCTTGGAACAGGCCTCACCAGGGTCAACCAAAGACGTTGAGTCCACGTGTTCAGCGTCACGTCCAGAGGTTGGATATGACGGAGTGTGCTCACTGCCCCCTAGTGTGTGTGTTCACTAGTGTGCATGTATGTGGGTGTTTCACTGCACTGATGGGTTAAATGCAGAGGTCTAAACAAACACAGTGACAAATGGTTCTAAATCCAATTCATGTGATTGCTTTTGAGTCATTTTTGCTTTCTCCTCTGTAAGGAAAGACTGGTGGTTGGTTGGTGAGTGTAGTGGGTAACACCTCTGCCTTCCATGCTGTAGACTGGGGTTCAGTTCCCTGCCTGGGTAAAACACCCTACACAATACCAATAAGAGTCCTTGGGCAAGACTCCTAACACTGCATTCACCTACCTCTGTAAAATGATCACATTGTAAGTCGCTCTGGATAAGAGTGTTGGTGGAATACAATAAACGTATATGCACAAAAATAGGCAAGTATTAGTCTTTCATTATTTTTATTTAGCTGAAGAGTGAAAGGTGCTTTTGTAATTTGTATTCAGCTGACGGTAAAGCGGGACACATCGAGTCAAAGGAACACTAAGAATAATGTACTTCAATGTACTTTCCAAATTATTGCTGTGGGCAATTTTTTCTTTTTAATTTTGAAGAAAAAAAAGTTTTTGAAAATATCAGGATACATGTGGATAACCCAAGTTGGCCTGAACAAACTCAATCTAAAGAACATATGGACTTGTTTTTCTTATAATAATAATAATAATAATAATGCAAACGGTGCCAGTAATTCTGCAGGGCACTAGCGTATGATGGGACAGTCATGATATTTCCCCACTGTTCGGCCTTTTAGATCTATCAGAAAAATACTGACTAACCTATTTAGTCTTAGCTGCCCGGACACTAAATCTATCCCAAGTGTGGTATCAAGCCACTCCCTCATCAAAGCCCTGATTAGTCTGCAAAAGTGAAACATTTTGGGGATTATATGTAATTTCCATTTAGAAAATGAATTACCACAAAGCTATAAACGTGAATTGGCTGTCGTTTCAAATGGATTAACAATGAATGACCGGCTGAAAGACAGTTTACGGTGAATAAATGTGAATTAATGATGCCTTTGAGTGTCCAGTAAAGGCCGTCACATTTGCTGCCACAGCCAGTTTCAAAAGGGACCATTAAATACACTTACTGGCCGTTTTTTTGGAAACACCTATCCCTGTGCTTCCACTAACTGGCCACTTTATTAGAAACACCCACCCTGTGCTTCCACTAACTGGCCACTTTATTAGAAACACCCACCCTGTGCTTCCACCAATTGGCCACTTTATTAGAAACACCCACCCTGTGCTTCCACCAATTGGCCACTTTATTAGAAACACCCACCCTGTGCTTCCACCAACTGGCCACTTTATTAGAAACACCCACCCTGTGCTTCCACTAACTGGCCACTTTATTAGAAACACCTACCCTGTGCTTCCACTAACTGGCCACTTTATTAGAAACACCCACCCTGTGCTTCCACCAACTGGACACTTTATTAGAAACACCCACCCTGTGCTTCCACCAACTGGACACTTTATTAGAAACACCCACCCTGTGCTTCCACCAACTGGCCACTTTATTAGAAACACCCACCCTGTGCTTCCACTAACTGGCCACTTTATTAGAAACACCTACCCTGTGCTTCCACTAACTGGCCACTTTATTAGAAACACCCACCCTGTGCTTCCACTAACTGGTCACTTTATTAGAAACACCCACCCTGTGCTTCCACTAACTGGCCACTTTATTAGAAACACCCACCCTGTGCTTCCACTAACTGGCCACTTTATTAGAAACACCCACCCTGTGCTTCCACTAACTGGCCACTTTATTAGAAACACCCACCCTGTGCTATAGAACCACATACCACACATTATCCACCAATCTCAAGAACCATTTCATGAAGGAAAGAAGCCTTTAATCAGGCAAAGGGTTATTTAGGTGTTAATGGCTCTATATAGAACAATTTCCTTCACTGAAGAACCCTTGAAGATCCATCATTTTAAGACTACGGAGTAACACAACTGGCACCTGAATGTAAGAGTAAAAATAAGTTGGTGGTTTGTGGTTTTAATCTGGTCTCCTTGTTTATGCTTCATGGCACAGATAAAATCTGGCACTGCCTTAAAACTGGCGTTCCTAAGCAATGGAAAGGCACGGGAGGAAGTTCTGTAAACATTGTCCTGTAATGCAATCCGAGCTGCTCTGTAAACGCCGTCTTCAGCTCAAGAAACTCAGTGCAGCAAAGCTACAGGTAACCTTAGCGCAGGGACAAGTGAGCGGGCAGTAGAGGTCCATTCTTCTGTCGGCTCTTTAAAGCACACAGCTTCCTTTCAGCACAAACAAACAATCTGTCTTAATCAATACGGCCGGCTGTCCTCTCCTCAGGCTGCTCACACGCACATACAGCCGGAGAGGCTGTTTGTTATGCCTCCCAGTCCACACAGGTCACCCGCAGGTATTCATCCCATTTGTTCAGTGTGCATGGCCACAGCTGTTCCTCCTCCGGTGAGAAAAATAACCGAGCACTGGCGGGTCCTTGAACAGCGCCTGCAGAACCATCTTAATCTTAATTAATACGTAAACGTAATGCTGGCTATGAGACGGCGGCTTCACAGAAAGAAAGCGGTCAGATTTCCGTTTCAGAAACGTGAACATTGCTGTGGCTCTGAAGCCGGACAGTGATATTCGCTGTCTGTTAAAAGTTTGGAAATACACCATAAATATGTTTATGCAAATGAGCAATAAAAGAATAGATAGACAAAACATGCTGCCGCAATTAGTACCGCAGTAGAGGAACGTAACTGGGTTATTTTCCTTTACTTGTCTTTTCGAAGTCTTATTAATTAAAGCTTCGCACTTAATAACTATGAGGTCTCAAAGGTTCTTTGGTAAAGGTGATGATTCTAGTCCATGCTTAAATGGTTCTCTTCATGCAATGGTTCTTCAGATTGATGGAGTATGTGTTGTAGATGTTCCGATATAGCACCAAAAAATGTTCTTCTATTGGAACGAGCTTGACGATGTGACTGTATAGGACAACCTTTTGGTTCTATATAGAACCATCAGTCTGAAGAACCATTTCGCCATGCAGAGAACTATTTCAGCATGAAATGTTCTACATAGGACTCATCGTTCCAAATAGACCCTATATGTCTTCACTAAGGCACCCTTGAAGGACGATCTTTTTTAGTGTGTACACTATGTAGGATTTGGGGATTTGGAGACCTCTCTGGTGGAAATGTGGAATTGCACACAACAGGCTGACAAACGTTTTATATGAGTATTCAAAGGGATTCATTTCTTTTTTTAATTATTACTTTTTTTTTCTGATTTGGTTCTGCTGCTTCTTTCAAATTTAAGACGAATCTTATATAATGCAGCTTCAAATATTGAAATTAAAACAAATTTCAACAAAAAGGTAAGCAGGAAAAGTGGCACCATTTCATGAAATAAAATGATGCAATTGGTATAGAATTTGTACCAAAGTACCCACACTTTACATAACATGATTGGTTTGTCCTGTTGTTTGTACCATGAAACTATAAAAATGTCTTCCAAAAAAAAAAAAAGGAACACTTTATTGGGATGGTCCACTGTAGATGTTTTGTAGATGCTCAGTCCATCTTGAACTAACGCTCAATTAAATATCTGTCAAATGCAACTGAATTTGAAGTTGTGTGTGAAAGATTCCATTGAATCTGTCCCTAAACCTAAACTCAGGGCAAAACCCATACCTACTCATGGGGCAGTCGTGGGCTGGAGGTTAGGAAACCAGCCCTGTGACCAGAAGGTCGCTGGTTTGATCCCCAGAGCCAACAGTACATGACTGAGGTGTCCTTGAGCAAGACACCTAACCCCCAACTGTTTGTGTGTGGTGTTTCACTGCATGGATGGGTTGAATGCGGAGGTGAAATTTCCCTGTTGTGGGACTAATAAGGGTCTCTTAACCACAAGTATCACCAGAAAGTTTGTTAATAATTTAAGTGTCTATAGAGCATCCAAATAAAGTGTGACCACAAAAAAATGCACTCTAATCAATATATTTAGTGTCACTGCTGAAACATATTTGACTATATTCAACATATATATAACTGGAGGGGTGTAGATGTTTTAGACATTTCACACCAGTATGGATCATAATTCATGCTGCAGGAACCAGAACTTACATTGCAAACATGCTTTTTAAACACACATATTAAAGCTCTTTTGCTTCAAAGGTGATTTAAACGCCTAAAATGGGTGGGGCTCAGAATTACGCCGAATGAGTGGGGCTTAACTGCTGTAGGCCGAATGAGTGGGGCTGGACTGCTGTAGGCTGAATGAGTGGGGCTGGACTGCTGTAGGCTGAATGAGTGGGGCTGGACTGCTGTAGGCTGAATGAGTGGGGCTGGACTGCTATAAACACAATAGGTGATGTTTTAAACCTTAACAATGCGTGAACAGTACAACAGACTAAAATGGAAAATCATACTGCTACAAATGCTTATTATTGATGTATTTCATATATTTACAATAAAATACCACCAAAATGTAGACATGGTGGTGTCAGAGTGCTTTGGCTCATGCTTGTCTGAGCTGTAACTGGAAAGCTGTTGTTGTTTTTTGAGTATGAGTATAAGGCTTAGAGTTCATGTAAACTTCGGAGCAGTTCGGTTGGGTACTGTGTTTGAACTACTCTCATCCACATTTGAGCCCTGATTCCGATCCCCTGGTCGGGACTTTGTCGCAGGCTACAGCCGTGCTAGAGGTTTAAAAGAGCATTTCCTCCCTCTGGAAATAAGAGCGATTGTCATCTCTCTTGTCCTCCGGCTGCTGAGTCAATTCTAAATAAAGTTTGAGTGTCTATGCTTCTACTCTTTCCCCTGTGCTACTATTTGTGAATTTATGTGTTTAACAAGGTGAAGTGACACAGGCAAAATTAAAACCTGGCAATTTTTGTTGGAGCATGCTCTCTTCATCAACATAGACCTGAGACACAGTGTTATTCAATGGCACTAGTCGTTTTTCATTTTTTCCGAGATTGAAAATGCCTGTTGGCCATTACCCATCCAGCCATCCATCCATTTTCTAAGCCGCTTCTCCGTCAGGGTCATGGGGGGGTGCTGGAGCCTATCCCAGCTGCCTTCGGGCGGAAGGCAGGATACACCGTGGACAGGTCGCCAGTCCATCGCAGGGGAGACAGACAGACACGGGCAGTGTAGCATGTCCAATTGGCCTGACTGCATGCCTTTGGACTGTGGGAGGAAACCAGAGAACCTGGAGGAACCCACGCAGACACGGGGAGAACATGCAAACTCCACACAGAGAGGACCCCGGTCACCCGGCCGGGGAATCGAACCCAGGCCCTCCTCGCTGTGAGGTGACAGCGCTACCCATGTTGGCCATTACATGATGTGTAAATTTCATGATGAATGGACCAAAAGAAACGACCCAAAATGGCTTGGAAAAGATTCTGGTTCCATTGACTTACATTAAAAGTAAAGCATGTTTTTTGCTTCTGCTGTGAAAAGATCCTTTTGGAGATGTGAGCATTTGTTCTGACAGCAGCGATGTTAAGGCGAGCGCTGATGGCTGTGCTGTAAATGACATTGGCCTGGCCGTATCGTGGCTGTGAACCAAATGGAGCAGAAGATAAATGATGATTCATTAGAGTGGCTGAAATGAGAAGAGAGGGAAACAGACCAGGAGTAAAGCTGAATGAGCTCTGTCTAAGATCCGGTGCTATAAACGCTACGGCACACGTCTGATTGTGCACAAAGCACTGAACACACTCAGCATCCATACATGCACAAGGCCAAAATGCTGCATGCTGCATTGCTTTGACCCTCCTCCATCTGCCCTGACGTGTAACCTCATTATTAACCATTTCATTATTTGCAGCTCATGAATTTGTGTGGAAAGTGCCCGTTTTAACTTTCAGTCCATACCATATTGTTTAGTAAACGCTTGTAAGCAGAGGAGAAGATGTTTTATTATGATTTGAACTTGAACATTTTTTTTTGTTTTAAAGATTCCAGACTCAAATCCATAAATACTGAATTTAAATCAAACATGAAAATCAAATGTATTTCATTTATTATTCAATAGTGAATGCAATGCTGTGGAAAAGTCAGAGATCATCCTTCAATTATGTCATTTCCAATTGGAAGACACTCCGCTGCGTGAGTCCCTCTTTCCCTTCATTCCAGCTTCCGTTCTTCTCCGGTGCCTCACTTCCAGCTCCTCAAAGAACCTGCAGACACGCAAGTTCAGTCTGAGAAGCTGGTTGATTTTCTGAACTAATCAAACCCATTCAATGGTGAGGTTTGGACTCTGGGGTGGTCAGACCATCGTCCAGCTTCTTTGTTTGATGTGTCCGTCTCCTTTTCTCAGTGAGGTTCTTCTTGATCAGCTACACGTCCTTTCAGACCCACGGCGCTGAGTGGTCTTCTCACAGTGGAAGGATGGACAGAAACGCCTGTGGATGTTTTCAGATCTGAAGCAGCTTGATGTTCTCCTCTCTCTCAGAGATCAAAGCTTTCAGTGCTGTTTATCTGATGAGGGCAGTTTTGGTGTCGACCAGGTCTTCCAGATGGTTGTTAGCAGCCACATTTTCTCTGGAGCTTTTAATCTTTTTTTTTTTTAATCTTCCTTTGACTTTTGCACAGCACTGTTCGCATCAATGTTGCAAATTATACTTGTCTTTGAAACTCATTTTAAGAAAAGATGTATACGGTCAGATGTCTATGATCTTTGTCGCTGTTAGAACTCTTTTGTTGCCATATGAAGGCTAAAGCAGAGAGCCAACAGCAATGGATTTGGATGGTTTTGATGCTAGATTTTTAGATGGTATTTGGTTTGAGCTGATTTCTCTCACTTCACCCAACTCTTCATTATAATATGCAGACAAAATAAAAGGTACAATGATAGTGAGTGGGATTTGAATGATTTTGGAGCTGGATTGCTGGCGGATGGACGGTTACAGGCAGCTGAAATCGCTCTGGTTTGTGAGGATTGGATTTTTACCCCATTTTTCTCCCCAATTTAATCCTCTCCAATTCCACCCACTAGTTAGGACTCCCCCAGTCACACGATGCCATCAGTGCTAGGAGGGTGAAGGCAGCACAGGCTTCCTCCAAGACCTCGTCAGCGGACAGCTGAACGCACTCGGAGGAAAGCGCCAACCTCCAGATCTGTTACGTCAGCTGACAGACGCCTGCCTGACTAGAATCAAGTTGAGTGATGGGGGGAGGAGGGGGGGCCATCCTACCCACCCAGAGAGAGCGAGGCCAACTGTGCTCTCTTGGACACCCGGCTTTGGACGACTGCAGCATCACCAGGGATGAAACTCGTGATCTCCTGATGACACTGCCAACGCTTAAACGGTTGCACCACTTGTGAGCCTCGGTCAGAATCCTTTCTGACACTGACGTCACACTAGCAAATGACGGCCGGGTGGGCTGAGTGTTCTGATATGCGAACCGGGCTTCTAGCTTAATCTGTTCTGGAGTTATCAAGGTTGGAAGGGAACTGTGCATTTTGCCTGCGGCTTCAGGCTCTAAGCATTAAATGTATAGCAAACAGAATTTAAATGATAGTTTTAGACTGCTGATGTCAAGGACTGCCATGAATTGAATGTAAAGGTGCTGAAGTGTATAGAAAGGACACTGAGTTGAATCTCTTGCTGCATGTGTCCTAATGATACTGTGGCAAATGAGAGTGTAATTGACTTTTAAAAGTCTGATTTACTGGCTTAAAGTGCATCAGTAAATTCCCTCATCTACCATGCAAGACTGACCAGCAGCTTCCGCCCGCCTCGCTCCCTCTCTGCTCCCGCTGGCTAAACTCCTAATTGAATCCCAAGGTTCACAGCGAAATTGCCCTGGCTGATCTCAGGCAATGGCAAGCCAGGAAAATTAAACCAGTTATTTCTGATTTTCTATCAAATGCGGAAGAAATCATAGCATTTTATTTTAATAAGAGAAAGCTGTGAAAAAGCAAGAGCAAAGAAATACATACATAAAATATCCAACAGTTTGATCTAACTAATGCCAGTGTTGCTCTTTTAGCTTCAAGGTCTAGTTTCTGGAATGACTACTAGCTTAGCATCAGTTTTGTCCTTCTAGCTATCGATGGTAGCTTCTAACGCCATGTGATGATAAGCGAATGTAAAGCATGCTCTATAGCGATTCTACCATGCTACTCGTAACTAGTAATGGCCCATCAAAGGGTGCAGTTATTTGCCTCAGTTAAGGTTGAGGTACACAATTCCACAATAAGAAAGACACTGGGCAAAAATGGGAGAGTTGCTAGGCACAAATCACTGTTGACCAAAAAGAACGCACAGGTTCGCTTCACATTTGCCAAAAAAACGTCTAGACGAACCTCAAGACTTTTGGGATAATATTCTGTGGACTGAGGAGTCAAAGGTGGAGCTTTTTGGAAGACGTGTGTCCTGTTATATCTGGTGTAAAGCTGAGACCACATTCCACCGTAAGAACATCTTGCCAACAGTGAAGCATGGTGGCGGTAGTGTGATGGTGTGGGGCTGCTTTGCTTCTGCAGCACCTGGACGACTTCCCATGAATTCTGCCCTCGATCTGAAAACCCTGATGGAGAATGTCTGCCTTCCAGTTCAGGGTTACACAGCAGGATCTAAAACACACTAGCAAGTCCACCTTTGGCTCAAAAGAAACAAAACAAAGGTTTTGGAGTGGCCGAGTCAAGACCTTACACGGTCAGTTCACGCTCGAAAACCCTCCAAGGCAGCCAAATTAAAAGAGTTCTGTAAAGAGTGGGCCAGAGTTCCTCCCCAGTGATGTAAAAGACTCAACACAAATTACTGCAATCGTTTGACTGCAGTTGTTACTGCCGAGGGTGGCGCAACGAGTTGCTAGGATTGGGGGGGGGATTACTTTTTCACAGGGGGGATTTTCACAGGTTTTGAATGAATCTTCATCTCCACTGCATTTTGCGTTCATTCACATTGTCTTTGTCTTAGTTCAATCATCTGAAACATGGACGTGTGGCAAACTGGCACAAACAGAAGACGTCGGGTGAGGGGCAAATACTTTTTCACAGCACTGTGTGTCTCATCATAAGGTACAGCGTATCTGAGCATAGAGCAGAATCTGACACTCCAACCACAAAGAAAACCGCAACTCCCACTGCGTCTGTTGTAAACATGCTTACGCATCACGGTCCCGCCTCGTACCAAGTGTCTGTAATAACCGTGTAGTTACATGTGAACAACATATGCAACAACAATGTAACAGCTAATGATGTGTCACTGTTACAGACGTACACCTTATGTAATTACAAGTGTATCAACTTCAGCTTTGCCTCATGTGATTACATAAGCGTACCTGACCAGTTGTCACAGCCTATTCTCTCTCATGGAATTACACAAGGGTAATAACATAGATATAACATAACAATAACATTTGCAATCAGACTGGAACAGCATCTTTTTTCAGCAGTAAAGGTTTGAAATGACGTACATTATGATGTTGATTAGACTGTATCTGCCAGCTTTCCTGACATTTAGCTGGTGTTTATGTTGCCAGTGCTGAGACTCTGTAACCAGTTTCAGCTTTAAACCAGTCTGTAATGAGACGGAACAGCAGACGCCCCCTTATATTAACATGTACCTCTAATAACAGGTAAAAGTCTAGAAATAAACCAAATAGTCTTATATCAAGAGCACAACCACCTCAAAAATGGGAAATATTAGACATGTTGACTAGAATTAAGACCCAATTAACAAGATATATATTGCTTTTTTCAGAAGAAATCCTCATATCTCCAAAATAGTAACTTTACAGGAGAAGGAAAAAACCTGCTTTACTTTTAATGGAAATCAATGGCACTGGATTTTTTTCCAAGTCATTTTGGGCCGTTTCCTTTGATCCATTCATCATGGAATTTACATACACCATAAAGGACAACGCGTCCTTCCAAGTTATGTCAAAAACTGAAAAACGACAAAAATTGATGTATATATGTAGTCTGACTTCAGGTTACCTCATGTAACCTGAGCTTGCTCCACCTGGTTGGGATCAATGTTAATTAAACATCAAAGCACTGCGAGATGAGCTCATTATTTGGTGGTCATGAGATGCCACACATATTAGTTGAGTTACCTCGTTTTGAGTTGAAGCTCTCCGTGTTCTTATGTCCTCTAACTGATTTTGTCAGCTTTGGCTTTTTATTCAAATTTTCAGTTCCACCTTAAATTTTCTACCAGATTACAGGAGCCGGAATGTAACCTGCTGCACCATTTAAGGTGGAATGGACAAGTTGAATTTTGAAATTTGAAGTTTTATCTTACGTTGCCATCTGTAAGCCGGGCTAGTTGAGTGTTTTCTTCGAATTTCAGATTTCCGAAGATGTTTTGATAAAAAAAAAATCAGCTTTCCCTTCTGCTCTTAATGGGGAACATGATCTCTGTGTTAAACACTGTCGTTCAGTCATTTATGGCGCACCATTTAAGGTGGAATAGAATTTTTTTTTTCAGTTTTATCTCATTTTGGCATCAGTAAGCCAGACTAGTCGAGCGTCACTCACTTTCCTTCGAGTTTCAGATCTGAATCTTACTTTTTTTCTCTTTTAATACAGATATTAGTCATTTTTTCAAGGCACAAAGATCCAGAAAGAAAGAGAACAGCAGGAGAAACAGCAGCATGAAAAGCTGAGTATAGGAAAGATCATGTTAGCACACGTTGTGGGGTCATTAGTCATTTCCAGTGTGCCGCCACTTTCTATGAATGGAGGATAATTTATGTCCTATTAACCTTTTCAGAAGCAATAATCTGGCTTTTTTTTCCCCTGTAGTGAAAAGTAAAGGGATCTATATACTAACATAAGCCAAAATGATTAAAATTAGCATTTAAATGATCACAAAAATATTTAAATGCGCATATCCACCTTTAATGCGGTGAGTTTGGGCTGCATTGACATTGACCGTGTGTCCAGCAGCTCCATATTTTCAGTGTTATTTGGTTGATTTCCAAGCAGTTTAGTGCTAAACGAATGATTTTTCCCTATTTATTTATTTAATTTAACAAAAACGTGTCCCACATTTCATGCGCAGCCCTGTTAGACCAGTAATCCCTTCCCCTCATAATAAATGGAAATATTCCATTTATTGTAATATATACAGAAACTTCCACCTTCTTGTTGTTGTCTGCAGAATGACCACCAGACAGGTCAGTACTGTCATTCTATTCGATCAATTTACACACAATAAAACTGATTCGGCTGCAGTAAGGCTTGATCATTCAAACTGTTTCCAAAAGTATGGCTAAAAAAATAGAATATTTATCTATATTATTTTAATTTATGCAAATGATATGGTTATTAGTAGTTAGTATGCAACATGCGCCCCTTCTCAAGCTAACCTCTCCTGATTGATGCGTATATTAGGCTAAATTTGCATCCCAGTTACCTGTTTTTAACCTTCAGTTTTCATGAAGACATTTTGATTTTAAGAACACCAGCTTCCCCCTTCGGCTCTTTGTTGTGTGCTTTAGATGTTTTTACTGTTTTTGCATCATGATCTCCGTGCCCGACGCTATTATTTAGTCATTTATGGTGAAAACAGCTCTTATAGTGTCTGATTCGACAGCCTGAGGTGGGAACATAACACTTTCTTAAGGTTAAATGCCAACTTTAACAAAAAATACCAAAAAAGTAAAGTATTTTATTAGAGAGTTTCAGGGCATGAAATGAGCTCTACTCACAGAAAGTGCTTAACGAAGATTTTAAGAAATACGTAACGCATGGTCATTTGAGTTCTGATGAGATACCAGGTAAAGATTAACTGACCCTTATTAGTCCCACAACGGGGAAATTTGACCTCCGCATTTAACCCAGCCGTCCAGTGAAACACCACACACACACACACTAGGGGGCAGTGAGCACACTTGCCCGGAGCGGTGGGCAGCCCAATCCACAGCACCCAGGGAGCAGTTGGGGGTTAGGTGTCTTGCTCAAGGACACCTCAGTCATGTACCGTTGGCTCTGGGGATCGAACTAGCAACCTTCCGGTCACAGGGCCAGTTCCCTGACCTCCAGCCCACGACTGTCACTAGGTACTAGCTCATACTGACATATCTTTAATCACCTGGTATTATTTTGAGTTTGAACTGGAAAATTGTTTTTATAGTTTATAGTGAAGGCGCGTGGAAATGAAGTTATCCTTCATTAGTCCCTCAACAGGAAAATTTACCTCTATGTTTAACCCATCTGTGCAGGGAAACACCACATACACCCTAGTGAACACACACACACACACACACACACACTAGGGAGCCCGGAGCAGTGGGCAGCCCTATCCACAGCGCCTGGGGAGCAGTTAGGGGTTAGGTGTCTTGCTCAAGGGCATTTCAGTCACGTACTGTTGGCTCAGGGGTTCGAACCGACGACCTTCCGGTCACAAGGCTCGGCCCCTAACCTCCAGCCCACGACTGCCCCCGAATCTTCAGGACGGACTGTGTAATCCTATAAAATTGGCCATGAGCTCAGCCGCTGATGTTGATACAGCCTAGCCACACCCCTGATTCCCCATTGTTCTATGGTGTAGAGACCGTTATTGATTGGAAACATGAACGGATATAGCGCCACTCCAAAGAACCTGCATACGACAAATTTTATGTTAAACTCTTGTTTTAGGCCAGGATGCCTTTTTACCTGTGGTTCACTCACATCTCAGCCTCTCATTTGGTAGAGAAACCTCAGTGTTCCTTCGGTGCTGAGGTAAATAATTGACCATGCCGGGCTTCTGTGAGGCCACGGAGCCTGAAAGACTCTTTAGCACTGTGGCCATAAAAGAGCAAGCTGCTTTTCTAATTATTAGAACATTTTGCATTTCTAATGCAGTCTGCCAGGCTTTGTCCTTTTCTTAAGCAATGCAATTCACATTTTAATTCAAAACGTGGTTTAATTCACATTACACCTCACGGTGAAAGACCTTGAAGGTTGCGGGGATCTAAATGATCTGCTCAGCACAGTTAGATGAAGATTAAGCCTTGGATAAAGTAACAGACAGCAGCTCAGTGTTTTCTCCGTAGACAAGCACAGATCAAGTGTAGTATCTGTTCTTATCGGTTTAATATCTGGTACGTCCTCTATACGAGGACCACATATTAAGAGGGGCTTGCTCCGTCCGCTCCACGCATCGACCTGGCATTGCAGTACCTCCGGGAACAGTGCACCTCCTCAGGGGGCAGTCGTGGGCTGGAGGTCAGGGAACTGGCCCTGTGACCAGAAGGTCGCTGGTTCGATCTCCAGAGCTGACAGTCCATGACTGAGGTGTCCTTGAGCAAGACACCTAACCCCCAACTGCTCCCCGGGCGCTGTGGATTGGGCTGCCCCAAAGTGTGCTCACTGCCCCCTAGTGTGTGTGTGTATTCACTAGTGTGTATGTGGTGTTTCACTCCACGGATGGGTTAAATGCGGAGGTGGAAATTCCCCGTTTGTGGGATTAATAAAGTATCACTTAACGCTGTTGCCGGAACAAAACATTGTATCTCTATTTTTGCTGTTTTTCAGTTTTTGACACAGTTTATAAATTCCCGTTGCTCTTTACATTACGTATAAAATTCCTGACGATTGGTCCAAAAGAAATAGCCCAAAATGACTTGGAAGGACGTCCGGTTCCATTGACCTACATTGAAAGCAAAGTAAGTTTTTTCCCACTCCTGTAAAGTTAGCATTTTGGAGATACGAGGTCTTGCTCCGACAGCAGCGATAAATAAGTAGCATGGTTATGAGAACAGAACGTTACATTGTGGGGAAGACTGTTCAAAAAACGTGCAAAGGCTGAAATAGTGGGTTTGTAAAGCTCCAGCCGTAGCAACGCCTCGTCTAATTTGTGTCAGAGAGGGAGATGTTTCACACGTCTAGGATTCCTGAA
Source organism: Pygocentrus nattereri (assembly GCF_015220715.1). Lineage (NCBI taxonomy): Eukaryota > Metazoa > Chordata > Actinopteri > Characiformes > Serrasalmidae > Pygocentrus > Pygocentrus nattereri. Next base: position 42,032,531 of record NC_051220.1, on the reverse strand, counting down.
AGTTTCCCACATGCAGATCTAGTCTGTTCATATTTTAAACGCTGAGTGAAGATCAGTTCGGGGCCAGGCGTCTCAGCCTGGCTGCTCCCAGAATTAAATTTAACAGCTTGAGGAAACTCAATCCATCAAAATTCTCCTTCTATTACTTTCATCTTCCGTTTTTACGCAGAGTGAATCCGAAAGACTGCGGGGACACATGGCCACGCTTACGCTGCCGGCTCTGCTAACACGGAAACTCGGAAAGCAGGTCTGACTGCGTACAGAAGATCAGGTGTTAAATCAGGTGAGTCAGCAGGGCAGATGAGTTTGAGGGGGAACTGTTTGTCCGCTCAAGCACTAGTTCTGTTCTCTACGGTGCTGGAAAAAGTATCCGCAGCCACACCTTCACTCCCTCCCAGTTTCCTCTATTTTGACACATTCAGCCGATTTTCCAAAGCGTGGCTCCGGCTCAGCTTTTGGTGCAGTAACCCTTTTCCTCTCAAGCTACTCCCTAGCAAGGCTCCGTGTTGGGAAGGGATGGAATAAAGCGAACCAGGGAGTGCAAAACTGTGCTGAATCAGCTGGTGGCGCTGTTTTATTAGCAGATGTCTCTTGTTTGGGTTTCCATCTTCACGAAACAAGCTAAACACAACAACAGCTGGTTTGGAAGAAATCACAGCTACTACGAGAAGCTGGCTCACGCAACATTTAAGGCGGAACAGGAAAACTCAAACGAGAAGCTGGCTCACGCAACATTTAAGGCGGAACAGGAAAACTCAAACGAGAAGCTGGCTCACGCAACATTTAAGGCGGAACGGGAAAACTCAAACGAGAAGCTGGCTCACGCAACATTTAAGGCGGAACAGGAAAACTCAAACGAGAAGCTGGCTCACGCAACATTTAAGGCGGAACGGGAAAACTCAAACGAGAAGCTGGCTCACGCAACATTTAAGGCGGAACGGGAAAACTCAAACGAGAAGCTGGCTCACGCAACATTTAAGGCGGAATGGGAAAACTCAAACGAGAAGCTGGCTCAGGCAACATTTAAGGCGGAACGGGAAAACTCAAACGAGAAGCTGGCTAAGGCAACATTTAAGGCGGAATGGGAAAACTCAAACAAGAAGCTGGCTCAGGCAACATTTAAGGCGGAACGGGAAAACTCAAATGAGAAGCTGGCTCACGCAACATTTAAGGCGGAATGGGAAAACTCAAACAAGAAGCTGGCTCACGCAACATTTAAGGCGGAATGGGAAAACTCAAACGAGAAGCTGGCTCACGCAACATTTAAGGCGGAATGGGAAAACTCAAACGAGAAGCTGGCTCACGCAACATTTAAGGCGGAATGGGAAAACTCAAACGAGAAGCTGGCTCAGGCAACATTTAAGGCGGAACGGGAAAACTCAAACGAGAAGCTGGCTCACACAACACGCAATGGATTAATGGATGTAGTTTTTCCAAAATCTCCTGCTTGTTCATTCAGCAGTCTTTCGTCTTGCTGCCATCAACCTCTTCTGAGCAACATTCGTCTCCTTCACCTCACAGTTCCATGACGGCCAGCTACATCATTGAGGGGGCGCTATATCTGCAGTGTAAATCGGAGCAGCTGCTACCAGAAGCAGGTAGAGTCGGGTCGAGCCGTACCGTGTGGAGGACAAATGCCATTTGTTGCAATAATAGTTTCCAGATCATCAAAATGAAGTACATGGCAAGGAGAACATGAGGAAAACACCCCCCCCCACCCCCCCACCATCTTTTCATTCATTGGAGGAAAATTATTTTGCAACATGTACATCATCCATGCCAAAAAGTAATTGCCCCCTCATATTAGTCATGGGTTGCTCCACTTGTGGTGTGTAGCTGGAGATCTCTGGTGGCCCAGCCGTCTGTACAGAAATGTTTAATTTAGCCACATTAGAGATCTGAAGCCGGCAATTGAGAACGAGTCTTAGAGCACTCGGAGATTTCAGTGTGCATTCAAAGCCTCTAAAAGGCTATTCAGGTCAGTCCCAGAAAAAAAGCCCCAGTTTTGCTCTTTCTGTGCTGCTACAGAGAACTCAATCATCTCAGCACCACGGCGAATGATAAACAGACGCCAGCTCCGTCTGTGTGCCGCTGATGGGAGCTAACTGCTGAGGTACGCTGGTAAGAAATTGGATCTTTCTGTGAGCTGTGGGTGTACAGCTGTGTCGGTATCCATACGAGGGGCTCAATTAATATTATTGCTATTATCATTATTATTCTAATTATTAATACATTATTGTCTTCCTCCTTTATGTGCATGTATGATGTGTATATATGTGTACGTACATGTCGCTGCTGTCGGAAGAAAACCTTATAACTCTATTTTTTATCAATTTTCAGTTTTTAACATAATTTGAAAATGCCTGTTGTCCTGTACATTGTGTGTAGATTTCATGATGAATAGGCCAAAGGAAACGGCCCAAAATGGCTTGGAAATACGTCTGGTTCCATTGACTTGCATTAAAAGTAAAGCAAGTTTTTTCCTTCTCCTGTAAAGTTACCAGATTGGAGATACAAGGTTTTCTTCTGACAACAGCGATATGTGAAACGCTCTGTACCTGACTATAGAATATACAATATGAACAGATCTACTGTTGGTGTCATTGTCGTTGATGGCGCCGTTCAGTAAAGTAATAATGTTTATGTTTGTGTCTCCAAACTATCACAAAAAATGACTGAGCGTCGTTGCGGGTTTGTCAGAAAGGCGATGTTCTTAAAACACTGAATTATTTCGCTGTTACAATAAAACATGAAGCAATTACTATTAATTAGAGAACCCAGTTATGAAAATGTCCATCACTACTGTTTAAAACTAAAATGTGTAAATAAAGTAAACAAATTTTAGCTAATCTGTCTAGACTTCGCTCTCATATAGGATTCTGTGCATATGAGCCATCAGTAATCTAATCTGGTGTTTGACTTGCCTGGTTGGTGGCCTGTAAGCTCCTGTCTGGGGAAAGTATCTGCTCTCTAAAGTCGGACTAGGACAGCTTTTTGGCAAAGTGCATGAACAACTGTTGGCGTCTCTCATTAAGAACAAATCAGAGAGAATCAGAGAGAATCAGACAGGGCAGCTGAAGAATCCCACATGCAAATTAGCCCAAATTTGGATACTGAGCCCAAAACTCTGAGCAAAGAGAAAACCCAATCAGGGTAAACACAATTTCCAGAAATTACTATGAGTACTGACAGCACATATAACGCCATTTACCATTCGATCACAGTGGGGTTTGCTTTTGCGAATATGAAATATGAAAATCATTGAGATTTGGGCTACATGTCTGTGTTTTGTTTGTTTGTTTGCTTGTTTTTTTGTTTGCCGTATCCACTTTTCATGTCTCACTATCTAGCATTTGACCATATTTTGTTTGTTTGCTTTTTTGTTTGTCGTATCCACTTTGCATGTCTCACCCTTTAGCAGAATGTAAATAAAAATAAGTGCAATGATGTGCAAAACATATTTTTAAATGAAAATACTACAAAGACAACATACCAAAGGTTGAAACTGAAGAAGGTTTTGGCTTTTTGAAAAATATATGCCCAAAATATATTCACAGATGTGCACGTCACCGTTGCCATGTGCACTAATGCCCCCTAAACCATCATGAATACTGGCTTTAGAGCTGTGCGCTGATTACAAGCTGAGTGGTCTCCAGTCTGGAGGACACAGTGTCCATGATTTCCAAGAATTTCAAATGCTGATTCGTCGGACCACAGGACACTTTTCCACTTCCCCTCAGTCCTTTTTAAATGAGCTCGGGCCCAGAGAAGGTGGCAGCATTTCGGGATCCTGTTAATATATAGTTTCAATTAAGTTAAATTAATTAATCATGTCTGTTTTTAGTGCAGTGCTGCCTGAGGGCCCAAAGATCACGGCCAGCAAATAATGGTTTTTGGCTTTGTCCCTCACATGTAGAGATTTCCCCAGATTCTCTGAATCTTTTCATGATATTATGTACTGTAGATGATGAAATCCCCAAGTTCTTCAGTTTGTGTTGATAAACGTTCTTCTTGAATTGTTGCACTATTTGATCGTGCAGACTTTCCCAGAGTGGTGAACCCTCCTCATCTTTACTTCTGAAAGACTCCGCCTCTCTGAGATGCCCTTTTATCCCCAACCATGTTACTGACTGGTTGCCAATCAACCACCAGGTGGTTCCAGAGAACTCGTCTCCACCGCTCTAGAGTCCAGTGGCGGCGCTTTACTCCACTGCATTCCACGCTTTGCACTGCGCTTGGTGATGTAAGGCTTGGATGCAGCTGCTCGGCCATGGAAACCCATTCCATGAAGCTCTCTATGCTATTCTTGAGCTGATCTGAAGGCCTCATGAAGTTTGGAGGTCTGTAGTGATTGACTCTGCAGAAAGTCGGTGACCTCTGCGCACTATGCCCCTCAGCATCCGCTGACCACTCTGTCATTTTACGTGGCCGACCACTTCGTGGCTGAGCTGCTGTCGTTCCCAATCGCTTCCACTTTGTTATAATCCCACTGACAGTGGACTGTGGAATATTTAGTAGTGAGGAAATTTCACGACTGGACTTGCTGCACAGGTGGCGTCTGATCACGGTACCACGCTGGAACTCACTGAGCTCCTGAGAGCGACCCATTCTTTCACTAATGCCTGTAGAAGCAGTCTGCAGGCCGATGGGCTCAGCTTTATACACCTGTGGCCATGGAAGTGACTGGAACACCTGAGTTCAGTGATCTGGATGGGTGAGTGAAAACTTTTGGAAACATAGTGTAGTTTGAAACCTGCATTGTTCATTGAACATATTACACTTGGCAAATGAAAGATTCAGAGTCTGATTCTGGAAACTAGAGAAGCGTGAGCGACTTTAATGATATCATATACCAAAAAGAAAAGCAATAACTGACACCGTGAAAGCGATGGCAGTTCCCTTCCTCTACAAGATCAACCTCTGCAAGTTTCTCCATAAGCAGGAGTCTTTTATTACACATACAGTGTGCTTGTATGGAGCAGACTGCCCTGCGCCGCATGTGTCAAATCCATCATCCTGCACAGTGAGAGTAATTGGATTTCCGATTTGATTAGCTGTTCACAGCGGATCTCCATACCTGTTCTTTCCACAGAAGATTTATTGAGCTTGCCAAAGCGCGGGACCACTGAAAGGTTCTCCGCCTGACAGACAGTGACATACAGTCAATTACTTTATGAGAAATGCTCGTGGTGGCACTTCCTGAAGGAACGGAGGTAATTCTCCCAGGATTCCTCCGTTATTTCCCCCAGCTGATGGCTATCCCAGCGGTCAGTGGAGGAGAGGGACACCACCCATTACATCTGTCATGTGTTTTAACAATGCACCCCATCATTCATCTGCCCTATCGGGGTAAGAATGTCCGGCTGAGTGACAGCGTCTATTTTAACGCAGCTGTGTGTTTCTAGGTAAAAAGCTTGGACGTGAATGTTTGTGTATGAACTGGACTCTTTATTCTGAACACTGTCCTACTTCAGGCATCGCTAACTGCTGAAAGAACTGTTACAATTACTAATATCTGCATAATCAGGGCGGAATTTACTGTCAAAGCAGCAATTTACTACAAGATACTTATGTTTCAGTGTAAAACAAGCAGAAAGCATATTTAGCATAAAATTACCCAGACGCCTCAACAACTATATACATTGTGTATATTGTGTGTATAATATATATATATATATATATATATATATATATATATATATATATATATATATATATACATACACACACACATATTTATATATATATATATATATCCATCTGTCCATCCATCCATCCATTTTCTAAGCCGCTTCTCCATCAGGGTCACGGGGGGGGTGCTGGAGTCTATCCCAGCGGTCATCGGGCGGTAGGCAGGATACACCCTGGACAGGTCGCCAGTCCATCACAGTGCAGACAGATAGACACAGACAGTCACTCACACCCAGGGGCAGTTTAGCATGTCCAATTGGCCTGACTGCATGTCTTTGGACTGTGGGAGGAAACCGGAGAACCCGGAGGAAACCCACGCAGACACGGGGAGAACATGCAGACTCTACACAGAGAGGACCCCGGTTACCCGGCCGGGGAATTGAACCCAGAATATATATATATATATATATATATATATATATATATATGTGTGTGTGTGTGTGTGTGTGTGTTTGTGTAGAGTATGTATTGTATTGCTTACATATATGTACACTATATGGACAAAGGTCTTGGGACACCCCTCCTAATTATTAAATTCAGGTGTTTCAGCCACACCTGTCACTAACAGGTGGATCAAATTAAGCACATAACCTTGCAGTCTCCATAGACAAACGCTGGCAGTAGACGGTCGCACTGATGAGATGAGTGACTTTAAACATGGCGCTGTCACAAACATGCCTCCTCCGCCACCTGTCAGTTTGTGAAGTTTCTGTCCTGCTAGATCTGCCCCTGTCAACTGGAAGTGCTACTACTGTGAAATGGAAGCACCTCAGAGCAGCAATAGCTCAGCTACAAGGCAGTGGACCACACAAACTCACAGAGTGGGGCATCCAAGTGCTGAAGTGCCTGTCCTCTGTTAAATCATCACTAAAGAGTTCCAAATTGCCTCTGGAAGCAACATCAGCAAATGAAATGCATGTTAGAAGCTTCACGGCATGAGTTTTTGTGGCAGAAGAGATGCCAAGCTTTGGCTGGAGTGGTTTAAAGCACCGCCACTGGACTCTGGAGCAGTGGAAATGTGTTCTGTGGAGTAATAAATCAGCTTCTCTATCTGTCAGTCTGATGGACGAGTCTGAGTTTAGCGAACGCCAGGAGAACGTTACCTGCCTGACTGCACTGTGCCAGCTGTCAAGTTTGGTGGAGGAGGGATGATGATATGGGGCTGTTTTTCAGGGGTTGGTCTAGAACCCTTAGTGACAGTGAAGGGGAATCTCAATGCTTCAGCAGAACAAGACATTCTGGACAATTGTAGCTTCCAACTTTGTGGAACAATTTGGGGAAGAACCTTTTCTGGTCCAGCATGACTGAGACCCAGAGACCAAAGCAGCTCCATAAAGAACTGACTGGGTAAGTTTGGTGTAGAAGAACTTGACTGGCCCTGACCTCAACCCCATCCAACACCTTTGGGATGAACTAGAATGCAGACTGTGAGCCAGACCCTCTCGTCCAACATCTGCGTCTGACCTCACAAATGCTCTTCTGGATGAATGGGCAGAAATTCCCACAGACACTCTCCAAAATCCAGCAGAAAGATTTCCAGAAGAGTGGAAGGTGCTAGAGCTGCAAAGGGGGAGCAACTCCATATTAATGTCCATGGATGGGACGTGATAAAAGCTCATGTAGGTGTAACCTGGAGGTGTCCCAGAATTACATAAGTATTTCTGGCGCACTTCTTTAGATCAAATCATATTCATCATGAAATTTACACATAATGTAAAGGGCAACATGCATTTTCAAATTACATCAAAAACTGAAAAACAACAACAACGGAGCTACGAGGGTTTGGCCTAACAGCACCAATAAATATCTCTGAAGTACATACAAATAATCCCATAAACAACTGATCATGAAGTCTGGACTCTGGGATTGGCCAGTCTGTTCATCTGAGAACACAAACATGATTGAGTAGAAATAAAAATGTAGAGTTTCAAATTACTCAGGAAAGCACAAACCTAGAAAAGTTTACTTAAGTACATAAAACTTAGTGACTAAAACTACATTTATGGCATTTGGCTGACGCTCTTATCCAGAGCGACTTACAACATAGGTAGGCTAAGGGGGTGTTAAGAGTCTTGCCCAAGGACTCTTATTGGTATAGTGTAGGGTGTTTGCCCAGGTGGGGGATTGAACCCCAGTCTATAGCATAGAAGGTAGAGGTGTTAACCACTACACTAACCAACCACACACTAGCTACCACCTTCATTGACTAGACACTGATAATTCAATGACTTGCATGGCTGAAGACCATCAGAGATGTTTCAGAGCCTTTTATCTCCCAAGGGTGTCGGTTATTCTGAAAGAAACTGCAATGGGCAGGATTTGCCAAATTGGCATCGCTCTCCAATCCTGTGCCAGCAGTAAACCCACCAGTCAAACTTCCCAACCTTTCTGCTGCACGGTTCGCAGAGCTCAGGTGCAGGAAGTCAAGACTGAGAGTCGAGAGGCTCAAATTAAAGGGATTAGTTCATTCGTATTGGCCTAAACCTTTTATCTCTGCCTCCCACGTGTGATTACATTTCCACGCCGTTGTTTACGCTCAGCCCTCGCTCTGACGGACACAAGCCGTGCTATTCTAATGCTGTTATTACATACTAATCTCCACACAGCCCTCTGCTGAGAGCGGAGCAACAGGTCCACACAAAAAAATAAATAAAATAAATAAACAAAAAAAAACAACCCTGCAAAAGCATCCCTCTCATTCCTGTTGACACAAGGGGTTTATGGCCCGAAGAATAAACTCCTTCGTGTTTTCTCAGGCCACTGCAGGTCAGAGGATTATGGGAAATGTGTGTAATTGTGTATTTGTTCAGAGAGAAAGCACCAACACACAACCCCATACTTCCAGAAGATTTGCAGGATCTTTTTCCCTGAAGTTCACGACTAACGTCTGTGTGGCTCCATGTTCCAGAAACAGCCACGATGACCTACGACAGTTTTCCAGTCTTATCCTTTCTAGTAGTACATGGTGATTGGGTTATGGTGCCTTTAGGACATAATCTAAATGAGCTCTGATTTGATTGACTGACCTGTGCTGTGTCTTTAAAAGCAGTCCAGGCCGTCGTATACAAACTACTAAGATGGGGCTGGAAAATAAACAGCTGCTCTTTTGGATGTTTGGACCTTTGATCCACTTGCTTCCGACAGCCATGAACAGCACAACGTTTAATTGTCTCTTCAGTATATCTGCTACAGACTGTCTGCAGGATCAACACTTCAGTATGAATGGGTGGGGCTGATTTGATGTATGCTGAATAGGTGGAGCTACATTGCTGTAGGCTGAGTGGGTGGAGCTAAACTGCTGTAGGCTGAATGGGTGTGGCTAAATTACTGTGGGCTGAATGGGTGGAGCTAAACTGCTGTAGGCTGAATGGGTGAGGCTAAATTGATATAGGCTGAATAGGTGGAGCTACACTGCCATAGGCTGAGTGGGTGGGGCTGAATTGTAGACTGAATGGGTGGAGCTAAACTGCTGTAGGCTAAATGGGTGTGGCTAAATTACTGTGGGCTGAATGGGTGGAGCTGAACTGCTGTAGGCTAAATGGATGCGGCTAAATTACTGTGGGCTGAATGGGTGGAGCTGAACTGCTGTAGGCTAAATGGATGCAGCTAAATTACTGTGGGCTGAATGGGTGGGGTTAAATTGATGTAGGCTGAATAGGTGGAGCTACACCACTGTAGGCTGAGTGGGTGGGGCTGAATTGTATACTGAATGGGTGGAGCTAAACTGCTGTAGGCTGAATGAGTTGGGCTAAACTGTTGTAGGCTGAATGGGTGGAGCTAAACGGCTGTAGGCTGAATGAGTTGGGCTAAACTGTTGTAGGCTAAATGGGTGGGGCTAAGTTACTGTAGGCTGAATGAGTTGGGCTAAACTGTTGTAGGCTGAATGGGTGGGGCTAAACTGTTGTAGGCTGAATGGATGGAGCAATACAATATAAATGCATTAGCATGATCCTGCTGGTATGGGTTCATCCCAGTTTCCACCTTTCTTAGTGATGCACACAAAAAGCTACTGGAATGCAAATAGCCCCCCCCCTAGTGGCGAATCTGCAGATTGCTAAATGTGAGGGAGTAAGTGAGTTGTAGGCCAGGTTCCAGTGGCACTTTGCATCTAAAATTCAAGGATACTAATTGTTTTTCATGACAGGCTCAGTTGCGCTCCCATCTATTTGATAAGGCAGAGACATGCAATACATGCTTTGTTAACAGAACTGAATTAAAACAATGCAATACATCCTAATTCAGGCTGCCAGCGCCTCAGAGAGATCCTCGATGTCTCCAGTGGGACAGAAGAGCAGTGTTGCTGCCCTGCTGGCATGTTTCAGCCAGAGCAGAGGTGTAATCCCTGTCCCCAAAACACAGCAGTGCTTATTGTAGGGTAATTAATAAGTGAACGGTGTGCAGGTATGGAGCTGTAAGGGAAGGAGATAAGGGAGGAGCGCAGCAGTCCCTCAGAGGGAACAAACAATAGAGCTGCATTTACATGCAGTAACACTACACAGACTACTGCAGAGAGCAGTAATGAGATGAGAGAGAGAGAGAGAGAGAGAGAGAGAGAGAGAGAGAGAGAGAGAGAGAGAGAGAGAGAGAGGGAGGGAGGGAGAGAGAGAGAGAGAGAGAGAGAGAGAGAGAGAGAGAGAGAGAGAGAGAGGGAGAGAGAGGGAGGGAGGGAGAGAGAGAGAGAGAGAGAGAGAGAGAGAGAGAGAGAGAGAGAGAGAGGAAAGCAAATAGAGAAAGAGACAGTAACGGAGAGGAGAATAAAGGTAGGAACAAAATAGCAAGGTAGAATAGGTAGAAGCAAGTGAGAGTGAGATAAAAGATGAAAAAAGACGAGAGAGAGATGAGACAGAAACAGAGAGGAATGAAGGGCAACATCAGAACAAAATAATAAAAATAAGAAGGCACAGAGAAACGAAGAGAAAGAAAGAGAGAGAGAGTGAGAGAGAGAAAGAGAGAGAGCGAGAGAGAGAGAGAGAGAGAGAGAGAGAGAGAGAAACAGAGAGAAAGAGAGACAACGAGAAAGAGAGAGAGAGGGAGAGAGAGAGCGAGAGAGAGAGGGGAGAGAGAGAAAGAGAGTGGGAGAGAGAGAGAGTGGGAGAGAGAGAGAAAGAGAGAGAGAGAGAGCAAGAGAGAGAGAGAGAGAGAAAGAGAGAGAGAGAAAGAGAGAGAGAGAGACACACCACTGTTAAAATTATCTCCTGAAATATGTTCAAAATGTAGGTCTTACAGTGAGACAAACAGGCAAAATGACTAATAAAATAATTATTAGATTGCTAACAACCATTTTTGTAAGTTTTTTTCTAATATTTTTACTAAATCCTTTGAGAAACACCAAAAGGAGAACTCAGAGTCCTGCGGACTGACATAGAGGCCAACTGCTAGCTGAATTCAGAGCACAGCGGCTGGACTAAAGAGAGGAGAAAAGGGAAAAGAACCTCAGATACGAGGATATAAATCACACAGCAGGGTACGATCTTCTGCTGAATTATAAAAACACTGCCTAAAAGCTGAAAAATGACAAGAACCAAAAGTTCAAGCTCAGCGGTTCCAGCCATCAGCTAGTAGCCTAAGCCAACTGCTAAAGTTCCAGACGCCCCCCAGACGCAGCCGTTAGATGTTTGGTCGCCATGGAAACCGAGCCAGCACAGTGCAGAGAGGTGGAGTTTCCGGTGAAGTGTAAGAGTGCAAAAACGACCTGATCTTCCACACCTCCACCCCGTCTGCATAGAAATCCGCAATCTGTGGATGCTACAAATTCACCTTTAAAGAGGGCATCGGCAGAGGAGGAAGAATCACAGGCGACCTGGACACTGACAACCCTGCACTGACCATCACCTGCTACTCTAAGGGCACAGTGTTAACGCAGGGAAACAAGATCAGCCTGGACTCCTTCGAGGAGACCTTTCCCCAGCTGAAGGCCAAGGTGGAGAGAGAGGCGGCCAGTGCCACTGTGGACAGTACAGACTATGAGGAAGATGATGTGGAGGCTGCGCCCACACTGCCCACCACAGCCCCGTCCCCTCCACCCTCTGACAGGCGGCTGAGAGAGAGTCTGGCTCTGCTGGAGCTGGACTTTACTGAGGAACATACACAGGCCAGACTCTCGGACAGCAACGCCAATAGCCCCATCCAACAGCTCCGGTCAGAGGTCCAGCAGCTAAAGAAGGAGAGAACCTCAGAGAGTTACAGCAGGAAAACCACAGCCTGCGAGCACAGATAACAAAACTAAAAGAAGAAGGAGCAACAAAAGAGAGAACCTTAATAACGCAGCTACAAGACATTAAAGAACAGCTCCGGAACATCAGAACCTGCACTTCAGCTTCCACACACACACCCTCCAACACCGACACTAACCATGAGAAACCTACAGTCATCACAACTACAAATCCCCCAAGCACAGGAACGCTCAGCTCCCCTAACTCACCAGACTCACATGAGGAAGCAGCACACAGTGAACCTCCGCCTGACATGCAGACACCTCCTGCTGAGCCCCTGCCTTCACCGCAGACCACCACAGTCAAACCAGCAGAGCACAGACCTCATGTGGTTCTTCTAATGGACTTGAATATGAAGTTCCTGGAACCTCAGAAGCTCTTCCCTGGACACCAGGTAACAGCAAAATGCTGCAGCACCACCCCACCGTCGCACCCCAGGCTTCATCTACAGGACAGCGTCCAGATCTTTGCAAAGACCTTTAAAGATGCAGCCCTTGGCCACAACATCGCTGTGGGTGTCACACAACCTGCAGGAATCCTCAGACCACCTCCCCAGTACATGCCCAGGTATGCCCCATTCTCACCTGTAAGGCACAGCAGGCCCTGGGCTCCTCCTGTTCACCCCTCACAGCAAAGGCCACAGAGTTATGTTGCAGCAGTGGCTCAGCCCCTCTCACCCTCAGCTAGAGCCCCACCTCCAGCTACAACAGAGCTTGGAGAGATAAAACAGATGCTGTGCACAAGACTGCTGCTGAAGTAAGAGCCGTTCCCCCACATGCAGATCCTATTCATGTATTCATGTAGCACTTACTCTAAGAAACAGCACTGTTCACTATGTGCACTGTTCATTTCACATATGACTATATACACTCACCGGCCACTTTATTAGGCATTGCTAGTAAAAGGTTGGACCCCCTTTTGTCTTCAGAACTGCCTTAATTGTTCACTGGATATTTCCTCTTTTTCTGACCGTTCTCTGTAAACCCTAGAGATGGTTGTGTGTGAAAATCCCAGCAGATCAGCAGTTTCTGAAATACTCAGACCAGCCCGTCTGGCACCAACAACCACGCCACGTTCAAAGTCCCTTAAATCCCCTTTCTTCCCCGTTCTGATGCTCGGCCTGCACTTCAGCAAGTCGTCTTGACCACCTCTACAGGCCTAAATGCACTGAGTTGCGGCCGTGTGATTGGCTGATCAGCTATTTGTGTTAACAAGCAACTGCACACTGTACTGTACTTTTGTGCAATAATAATCATTTTCTAGATCTGATTTGATACGTTTTCCAGTGTTTAAAATGCACTCATTCTATATTAGCTGTTGGAGCATTCAGGGTCTCTACTCATCTTTGGTCCATCTTTGGACCAAAGACTGGAGATCCTGACTAAAGAATATTGAAGGTGTAGACGTACTCGTCCTCACCGAAACATGGTGTCGCGTGGACACGCCTACCCACTGTCCCTCAGGCTACTGTGAGGTTATTGTGCCCTCGCTCGAATTAAGTACAGTCCAGCACGATCGAGATTCAGGAGGAATCCTGGTGTGGTACAGAGGAGACCTGGCCAGCCGCTTTTCAGCTGTAAAATGTGGAAAATCACATTGTTGGCTGAAAATGAATAAAGAAATTGGCCTATCAGAGACCGACACGTACCTCTGTGCTATCTACACACCTCCAACCATTCCAGGCCCAGGGAAATGTGCCACTGTGTGGAGATTTCAATGCATGAACTGGGACTAAAAATGAGTCTCTGGACCCACTGGGCGACAAACATGTGTTTGGCCAAAGCTCTCTGCACCTCACACCAGCCCTCAAATGCAGAAACAACCTCGACTGCACTGTAAATGAGAGCGGAAAAGAGTTAGTGCATCTCTGTCGAGCTTCAGGTCTGAACGGCAGCATCAGAGGGAACTCTTTAGGGAGGTTCACGTATTGTTCAGCTCTTGGAGCTAGTGTAGTCGATTATGCTATCAATGCCATGGATCCCTCCTCCAACGCATTCACTGTCCGACAGCAAACTCCTGTATCAGACCATAACCAAATCAATGTGTGTCTAAAATGGTCAACTAAACCCCAGCAAACAGCAGCAGAGCCCAGCAAGCTGGTCTCAGTCCACAGGACTTACAGATGGGATCTGGATAGCTCTGAGAATTTCATGCATGCACTCCAATCGGTTCCTGTATCTAACAACATCACAAACCTCATTAACCCCCACTTTGAGAATAATAAGAGCAGTGTTAACCTTGCTGTGGATCAAATCAACAGCATTTTTCAAACAGCATCTTCTATAGCTCGGCTTCAAAGAAAAAATGGAAAACTAGTCAAAACATTGGACAAAGAAAAATGGCTCGATTTCAAATGCCAATCAGAAAAGAATTAAGACATTTTTCAACCTGACAATCAAAGTCTGAGACAAAAATATTGTGAAACTCTAAATCACACGAACAAAACTCTCAGAGAAATCGAAGATTCTGTTAAACAAAGTCAGTTCTGGGAGATGTGGAATAACTTGAACACAACAAAACCACGAGACATACCTGTACAATCACAACCTGGTCAGGCAAACACTACAGTCACTTGAATACACAATCAAAGACAAGCAAAACCTGATGGATCATCCAATAACTCAAGAAGAACTGGCTCAAAAACTCAAATCATTCAAATCTAAAAACGCTTGTGGCCCTGACAGCATCTGAAAAACAGCACTCCTGAGCTGCAGAGGGCAGTGCTCAAACTATCCAACCTCGTCTTGAGTTCAGGCTGTTCTCCTGACATCTGGAGCCGAGGACTTCTAACCCACATCCATAAGAGTGGAGATAAACTGGACCCTAACAATTTCAGAGGAGTGTGAGCAGTAAAGTGGGGAATGAGCAGCAATGTGTGGAAAATGTTTCAAATGACAGAATTCTGACTTTCCTTAACGAGCACAATGTCCTGAGCAAGAATCAGATTGGCTTACTTCCAAATCACAGAACTACCGACCACATTTACACCCTACACACCCTAATTAATCTACAGAGCAGCATAGGAGGTAAAGCTTACGACATCATCAAATCAATGTATTCGGGAAACAAATATGCGATAAGAATCGGAGACAAACGGACAGAATTCTTCACTCAGAAAAGAGGAATGAGGCAGGGCTGCAGCCTGAGTCCAACACTGTTCAACATCTACATTGATGAGTCAGCGGCGCATCTGGAACAGTCTGCAGCTCCTGGACTCGCTCTACAGGGTAAGGAGGTGAAGTTCCTGCTCTAGGCAGATAACCTGGTGCTGCTGTCTCCGAGCGCAGAGGGGCTACAGCAGCACCTGGACCTGCTGGAGCAGTACTGCCAGCACTGGGCCCTGGCAGTAAACCTGAAGAAGACAAAAGTTATGATCTTCCAGAAAAGGCCCAGGTGTCAGGAACACAGGTACCAGTTCACTCTGGGCAGCACCGCCCCCTGGAGCACACGATGCAGTACACTTACCTCGGCCTCAGCGTTACTGCATCCGGGAGTTTGAGTGCGGCAGTGAATGCATTAAAGGAAAAAGCTGGCAGAGCGCTGTACGCAATCGGGAGGAGATACTGCAGTATCGACATTCCCGTCTCAATCTGGTGTAAAGTCTTTGACAGTGTGATCCAGCCCACTGCGCTGCATGGGAGTGAGGTGTGGGGTCCACTCAGTGAGCACAGCTACACTGGATGGGACAAGCATCCAACAGAAGCCCTGCATGCAGAATTCCACAGAATGATCCTGAGAGTCCAAAGGAAAACACCAACCAACGCATGCAGGGCAGAATTAGGCCGATTTCCTCTGTTAATTCAACAAATTCATCCCAAATTTTGAAAAATGTATAGAATTGGAGAAATTAGGAATATTCCTTGGAGAGGGGCACTCAGCCCCCCTCGCTGCCAAATACCTAAGAACATAACAACGCCTGAGAGACAGCTTGTAACAACAAAGAGCATAGCGGGGGGGGGGATAAATAGAGAGAGAAACAGTTGAGGACAGGAACAAAGCCAGATAAAAGAAAGATGGAGAGAAGCAAGAAGAGAAAAAGATAGGAGAAGGAAAGAGACAGGGAAAGAGAGGAAGGAGAGGCAAAATCTGAAAAAAAGAGTGTGAGAGAGAATGAGACAGATAGAGGGAGAGAATGAAGAAGTGAGAAAAAACACAGAGAGAGAAAAGAGTTAAGATTCATTAGAGTTAAGGTTCATTTTTATTAGGATATATTTGATAATTAACATTTTCTTTTCTTTATTCTTATATGTATGTCACAAATGTATTTTCTACTATTATTATGCACTATGTGTCCAAAAGTATGTGGACACCTGACCATCAGACCTACAGCTTGTTGGACAGGTCATTCCAAAACCACAGGCATTAATATGGAGTTGGTCCCCCTTTGCAGCTCTAACAGCCTCCACTCTTTTGGGAAGGTTTCTACAATATGTTGGAGTGTCTGTGGGAATCTGTGCCCATTCAGTCTAAAGAGCATTTGTGAGGTCAGACAATGATATTGGATGAGAGGGTCTGAATCGCAATCTCAATTTCAGTTCATCCCAACGGTGTCCAGTGGGGTGGAGGTCAGGGCTCTGTGAGAGTCGCTGGAGT
Organism: Pygocentrus nattereri; assembly: GCF_015220715.1. Lineage (NCBI taxonomy): Eukaryota > Metazoa > Chordata > Actinopteri > Characiformes > Serrasalmidae > Pygocentrus > Pygocentrus nattereri. The sequence continues at coordinate 42,016,035 of NC_051220.1, read as the reverse complement.
TCCTCCACACCAAGCTCATCACTCCATGTCTTTATGGAGCTGCTTTGTGCTCAGGGCCTCAGTCCTGCTGGAACAGGAAAGGCTCTTCCCCAAACTGCCGACACAAAGCTGGAAGCTTAACTCTGTAAAATGTCTTTCTGCTGTAGCTTTAATATCACCCTTCACTGGAACTGAGAGCCCAAACCCTGAAAAACAGCCCCAGCTCATTATCCCTCCTCCACCAAACTTTACTGTTGGCACAATGTGTTCCAGCAGGTAACGTTCTCCTGGCGTCCACCAAACCCAGATTCATCCATCAGACTGTCAGATAGAGAAGCTGATTCATCACTTCAGAGAACACATTTCCACTGCTCCAGAGTCCAGTGGCGGCGCTTTACACCCCTCCAGCTGACGCTTGGCATTGCACGTAGTGATCCATAATACAATAATAGCACGAACAGTCGATGGGGCAGTCATTGAGCTCTTCAGTGCAGCCCATTCTACTGCCAGTGTTTGTCTATGGAGACTGCAAGGCTGTGTGCTTGATTTTATACACATTTTAGCAATTGGTGGCTGAAATACCTGAACTGAATAATTAGGAGGGGTGTCCACAAATTTTGCCATATTCTGTACAAGTCTGTGTGATTGTTGAAATATTTCGACGAGTCTTGAATTTTGAGACAGTGAGAGAACCTGCCACAGAACGCTAATAAATCTGTAGAGTCATTACAAAGCTGAGAGAGAGAGAGAGAGAGAGAGAGAGAGAGAGAAAGAGAGAGAAAGAAATTGAGAGGTGGCTCGTTGGGTGACCGCCGACAGCCCAGCGCTGCCAGCCACTCAACACTAATATGATTTCTGTGATGAGAAATTATTAAATGTGTTGAAGGGTACATTAAATGTCAATTAAAAGTAAATTAAAAGAGCAGGCTGGCATTGCTGGCTGTGTATGAGACAGAGAGAGGCAGAACACCAGGGCGAGCGAGAGCGGGGTGGGGTGGGGGGGGGGGGGTTTGTAATTTGTATATTCAGTAATGATTTGGACCGCGCGTGATAAAGACTGAGGCAGGAAATTTGATGAGTGAATCCATGCAGCTGTCTCTGTTTTGTGTTTGTTTGTTTGTTTTTTTATAGTTTTGCTTTTTTATGGCCTTTAGATGTAGATGACAGTTCCACAAGTTGTTGGCTTTAATCAGCAGAAAAGGCTTTTCCAGCGCCAGGGCCAGCTGGCGGAGATCTTCCTGTTTTGATCAATTGATTTTTTCCAATAGATTCTGGTGTGAAAACAAATTATGAATGAATGCCAAATGTCACTAAACCCAATAATTAAGAACGCATTTGCTGGCCACTTTATTAGAAATGCCATCCTATACAGCCTCTACTCTTCTGGGAAGGCTTTACACTAGATGTTGGAACATTGCTGTATGGATATGATTGAGCATTAGTGAGGTCAGGTATTGATGTTACATGGTCAGACCTGGATTACTCTAACTCATCCCAAAGGTATTGGATGGAGCTCCATCACTCCAGAGAACACAGTTCCACTGCTCCTCAGGCCAAAGCTGGGGGCCTAATAATCCTCGAGATCTGGGGTCGCAACTCAAATGTTTAGAAGAGCCATTTTTGTCCTTTCAACAAACATCACACCACCTTAGGAGCCACAATATTGCATGTCCATTTTACCATCTTGGCTGTAAACGTGTCTCAGTGTGTGCTGATGTGCTAGTTATAGGCTAAAAATATAAACAAAGACTCAGACTTACTTCGCCCTGCTTTAAGCTTCAGCTTAGCTATAGCTGCTTTTCTCACATCTCTGGCAGGAAACTTTTCCACAAAAATGGAACATGTCTCTTGGCGTTCGACTTTAGAAACAGAAGTCAGCTTCTCAGTCGCCAACTTCTTGTTCGAATTTTCCAATTCCACCTTAAATGGTGTCTGAGTCCCCAGAATGTAACTGCTGCATCATTTAAGGTGGAACAGGATTTGAACAAGATGCTGGCAAACAAGAAACTGACTTCAGTTCTCGTGACTTTTTAGTGTTTGTCAGTTTTTCGCTGCAGAATAAACGTATCAGGAAACGATCTGGACTGACTATAAACACTAATAAATCCATTCGTCTCCAGATTATCGATGTCCGTCTTAAATCTCTCTCTTTGCCGTTTCGTAGCTACTAGCTGGGTGAGACTGTCATCTGTGTTGCTATGGTGACCAGCCGTCTGCGCTGATCTTCAGGGTTAAAGGGTGAATCAGCAGTTCTACATTAACTCCAGCGTTTAAGACCATTTACTGTTAAACTGAGTTGAAGGATCAGCAGAGCTTTATTTTACTGTAGAGGAGGATTATTTTATTATTACCTACTGACCTGATTCAGCTGTGGAGCCACTACAAGACAGCAAAAGAGCAGCATGTTGCCGACCCCTGCACGAGATGACGCCTGTTACCATGTGTGACCAATTCAGTTCTATTGGTCAATACTTTTCTATGTAGATTAAGTGTGCAATTGCCTTGATTAGCAAAATTCAGTGTAAAGCTCAGTTTTAATTCTTATTTTAAATGTCTTTCAAAATCAGACTTGGGCAGTTAATGGGGTTAGGGCCACTTTCACATGTGGTCTGGGCGTAGCCTTAGGAACTTCCACAAAGACCTAGAATGAAAAGTTGATGAGTAATCGTTGTTCGTGACCAATACTGGTGTCAGACTGTAGCCAATTCACTACTGCACAATTTATCAGGCGGCCAACTACTCCGTTCCAGCGGCCTAGCCAGAATTTCATTATAATTGGGAGCTGGTTACAGGTTGGGGAAGCATTGCCACAGGGCTGTTGACAGCCAGCGTCTAGCTTACTTTATTGTAGCTAACATACCCAAAGAAGAAAAGGAAACTTTAAACCTAACACATGACTGCTGATCACATTTAACTGCCTACTTATTACAACAGCTGACAGCTCACCACAGCAGTTATTGGCTAATTAACCAGAGACCCACTTTTTACAGCTCTGGATTAGATGTCTAGAGCGAACTGCTGAGGGCGACTAGCCCACCATTAAAAAAATCATCAGGCTTTGACTGAGTTTGGGCTGATTTTCACATACGACGGGAGCAGTCGTGGGCTGGAGGTTAGGGAACCGGTCCTGTGACTGGAAGGTCACCGGTTCGATCCCCAGAGCTGACAGCCTGTGACTGAAGTGCCCTTGAGCAAGACACCTAACCCCCAACTGCTCCCCGGGCACTATGGAAAGGGCTGCCCACTGCTCCAGGCAAGTGTGCTCACTGTCCCCTAGTGTGTTTGCTCACTAGTGTGTATGTGGTGTTTCACTTGACAGATGGGTTAAATGTCCCCCTTGTGGGACTAATAAGGGGCACTTAATTCATTAATATACTTAATGTCATCAGGCACAGTTTGGGCTCAGGATTGTTTGGTTTTGTAATCTAGTGGATTTGTTTGAATTTGAAGTAATATCCATAAGTCAATTTTCACACTTTCATGCCTTTACTCTCTTATGCAGGCGGTATTCCATAGCTGCTTTGGGAATTGATCCCTAAAGCCATATCTGCACACCAGCTAAGGTCAGGCTCAGGTTTCAAATCTAGCAGTATCAGGCCTGGTCAGGTCATGCCTATAAGTCAGAGGGAGGGGTCAGGTTTGGGGTTCATTTTTCATACCTCAAAAGAATGTGATGTTCTCATAGTTTACTTCTCCGCAGTCAACCTGCTGACCAGGTAAGCAGCAGCCTATGCCAGGAATTAGCACAGCTCAGGTAAGTTCCCAGTGAGTTGGAGGCAATGCTTCCGAATGATAAGGCCCCTCTGTTCCTCTCATAAACATACTCTTTCCCCATTTATCATCGGTTGGTTTCTGGCTGTAGGACCGTGGCTGATCAGTCTAAAAAAATCCAGTCAATAGAGGCTTTGTGGTTAGAAACTGACCACTGATGAAAAGCTGATGGCCAACTCAAACTAGACAAGCTACAGTCTCTAACTGTACTCAAGCAAGGTGGAGCTACAAAGGAGGGGCTTGCAATAAAGTGGCCATTCAGCATATACACCAAAAGGGCGATAAAATGTGTAAAAGTGCAATGTGGGTCATCCCGAACAGGTAAAAATACACGGAAACTAAATTACTTTAAATTCCCTTCTACACTGAAAACTGTCCAATATGCTCCAACGTGCTTCAGAGCACTCGAAGCAGCGTACTGTCACTGACAAATGACCTAGGGTGCTTTTCCATTAAGACAAAACCAGCTAAGCTTTGGTAAATGTAGACAGTGGTACAGGAGAGAGCTGTAACAGCCGTGCAGAGCTCAGCCAGAAACACTGAATATATTCCCACCTCATGTCTACATATTTCAGTTCGGGAAGTCCAGTATGGAACCATGTTGAGGGCTCAGTGCTGGTAATAGCTTTCCGGTTCACATAAACATACTTTTTTAAGCCTTAGTGCATGAAGCTGACTATCAGTATGCTGGCATCTGACCAGGCGTTCTTCACCCCAAAGCAGGGCTCCTCCAGTGCTAAAGCAGACTAAATACATTTTCTGAATATCTGTTGAAAGTCAAGGAAAATCTAATAGACAGAATTTATTTCATCTTCGATTTCAGTGTCAGCAAACTGGCCCACAGTGTCAGAAAACACATAATCAAGTCTATTATATTAGACATGCCTTCACAACTCCACACAGTTTGAGGCGAGTAAGAACTGATTTGGGAGGAAGCCCATCAGATGTTACCAAATTCAATGAAGCCAAAATTCTAAATAAGTTGTAAATTGAAAAATTAAAAAAAAAAATCTCAATAAATCATTCATTTTTTGCTCAATTTATGCAAAATTATTTATTTTCATCAACAAATGAGGGTAAAAACACTTTGAACAGCGCAGACACTGCCTGACCAATTTCTGAGCTCATGTGGGAAAAAAAAAATCGGATGATTTTGTAACCAGTCCAAAAATCTAAAAGGGAAAAGAGTAAATTGATGAGAGTGCCTGTGAAGACAGGAGGTTGTTTGGAGCAGGTCACCCAAGTGAGAGAACAGCACATCATTATTTTTTAAAAACGTTTAAAATTGTATATGTATGAATAACTATGCAATTTACATAGGACAAAATAAGCTAAATAAGCCGTGAAACATGCCGGTGGCCCCTGTCCGTCAGTTCTGATGAGAATATCCTGCAGACTGGGATTTTGGCCACTGCTGGTTGACCTGCAAGCTTCGATACATCTGCAAATTCAGCTTCTTCCTTCACTTCCTTCAAATGCAATCACTCCTTTTTGTAAATCATTAACATCTGCTTTGTGGCCTATTTTCCACACATCAAACGAGACATTCATTGCGCTGTACCACCTTTTCTCAATCTATGAATCCCGTTGCAGACCCTGTAGGTATTTATAGCCCAATCATACTGTGCAGTGCCATCTGCAGGAGCCTGAAGTTACTACCATCATAAACATGCAAGGTCAGATGTTTTGTCAGGGGAACTAATATTGTTGCTGATAGGACAAAACTTGCATTTTACACTTTTCTGACAGATTTTAAGAATACCAGCTGCTCTTTACATGGTACAAACATTTCATAGTGAATATACCTCAAGAAGTGCTCCAAATGGGAGACATTTGGTTCCATTAACACATTAACATTCAAATTGAGAAGGTTTTTCCTTCTCAAGTTACTGTTTTGGAGATTTTTTTCACAATAGTAACTATAAACAGGACTTGGAAAGCTCATAAATACATTGGCATATTGTTTTAACCTTTTAAACTCTGTGGTTTGACAACAAGGAACACAAATTCAATTTTTTGGGGGTGGTCGACTCTAAAATGCTATACTTGGTTTCTGATTGAGATCCTGAAAATCCAAAAAGCAAATTGTGTGAGAGAGTTTTTTTTAAGAAACATCCATCCATCCATCCATCCATCCATCCATCCATCCATCCATCCATCCATCCATCCATCATCTTCCGCTTCTCCGGAGTTCAGGTCGCGGGGGCAGCATCCTAAGCAATGAGGCCCAGACCTCCCTTTCCCCAGCCACTTCCACTGTTTTAAGAAACATAAAAAGCCCAAAAATACAATATATTTCCCTACATATGCAGGGTTTCTGCAGGCAGCCACACATTTATGCATGCAGTTAGCATTATGCTAATTGGCAAGAGCATCTATTATTTGTTATTGTCTTTTTTAAGATAATAATATATTCCACAGCTTCTCATAAACAGTGGAAAGTTGCTTTTGGGAATCAAGTTCCAAAAGCATCTCAGAAAGGTCTTTAGTGGGCCTGATGTTTTGAAACACGTCGGCGAGTGCACAATAACATCTTCATGGTCAAACTGTACCGGAATGTTAACACGCTCGGCTCTCCCCCTCGGCATGCGGGAATATAGATGCATAATCAGAGCGTCCCACGGTGCATTAAACATGCATGACTCCAGAGCATCGTTTGGACACACTAAATAGATGAACCGACACATTCTGCCAGCGCTTAAAGCCACAGATCATATGCAAATGACCACTCCCATGATTGCTTTAGCTCAGCCACACAAAGACTGTCGAGCAACTGCCTATTTGTGGTTCTGCCACCGCATCTCAGGGAGGTTCAAGTCAGGGCAGCTGAGCCATTGAACCATTCAAAGATGGAATTTCTGGTAGAAGGCAGAGTTCATGGTTCTGTCTATTATGGCAAGTTGCCCAGGCCCTGAAACAGCAAAGCCTCCACGCACCATCGCACTACCACCACCATGTTTCACTGCTGGTAGAATGTTCTTACTGTGGAATGCTGTGTTAGCTTTACGCCTTCCAAAATCTTTCAGTTCCAACTGTCGCAGAACATTATTCCAAAAGTTTGAGGTCAAGAGTGTTTTATTTATTCATTTTTTTCTACCAGCTCTCAAATGGATAATATTTTCATACAGCAGTCACATTCTGATGGTGAAATCATGAATGCTGACCTTATCCGAGGCAAGCGAGGCCTGCAGTTCCTTACATGTTCGTCTAGGTTCTTGTGTGACTTCTTGGATGAGTCGTCACGGTGAGCTTGCAGGAATTTTGGTGGGATAGACACTTCTGGGAAGATTCACTACCACTCAGGGTTTTCTACCTTTTTGAGTAGATCAGTTAACAGGCAGATTTCCTGATTCTCTCCTCAATGTGACTCTTACATCTTTACAAATCTACTCATCCATATATTCCTTTTTATTTCCCTTTGATGTGCATCAGCAATATTTTACAGAGTATTTGAATGTAGCTCAGCTGATTGTGGTTAGATGTTTCATTGATCACTTACATTTTTTCCCCAAAGAACAAATATGAATTTAGTTGGTAACTGGGAGAAGTTATTTTTAGGTGGGGTGATATGAACTGCATTTATCCCCAAAATGTGAGAGGATTTTGAAAGCCACAGTCCTTATTGTGTCATTCCATCCACATCTGCCTCCAAAAACAGAGCTCCAGATGTTCTGGGGGTGGATTTGAACATATGCATGTAATAGCCGGGGGCGTCGAGGAGAAATCAGGAACCAAACAAGACAAATGAGTCTTGTTACAGTTTATTACTTATGTTTATTAGCATTTATGTTTTATCTTCAAATTGTTCAAAAGACAATGATATATTCAGAAATTTACCAGGATGATGCTCTGATCTATTAAACCCAAGGCAATTGAGAATTAAACTAAATATATACACAATCATCATTTATAGATTCATTTCAAATTCTTAACTGTTCAATAACACTTCTGATTTTTTTTGCATTGTTTTCAATGTTGTTTCTTTTCATGTAGAGTTGAAAGACTCAGATTTATCATACGTTTACTTTTTAAATGAAGACATTCTGTCCCACGTTTTCATGTCACTCCCGAAAATCAGCAGGTGGAGCCTTATTTTAGCTCTGAGATGCATCCCTGTCCCTCATGACCACATGGTGACCAGTTAGACCCCATAGTTTGTAACACATATTTTCTGAAGTTAAGTAAATGTTTTTGTGATTTAATGTAAAATATATTGACATTATGAGTGAACAGCTGTTCAAAGCTGTGCTTGCTGGTCATGTGCTGGTTTGAGTTCTGCTCAAACTCTCTGAGCTAAAATGGTCACCGAAACAGCCACTACTGAGACGTTTGGTAAAGTTTGGGTAGAATTATTAATAATATTCATATATAATATTAATTCTATCACAAAGAGTCGGCCTTAGTCTGTCTGCATAGGAGATTCGCGACACTGGAAAGCCGCTGGGTTCACAGAGAGTGTGTACTGTGTGGTGCTTACCGACCCAGTGAAGAGAGGGGCAAGTTGACCTTGAAAGGTAAAGCTGACTGGTAAAAACCTGTTAAAACCACTTCTTAGGAGTGAGCTCATCATGCGATGACCATATTGATGGACAAAGAGATGCACCAATTAGAGAATGAGCTAATATCAAATTTTGAATACTAAGGCGGGGGGATTTTTTTCTGGAAAGCCTTCCCAGAAGAGCTGAAGCTGTTATAGCTGCAAAGGGTGAGCCGACATCACATTAAACCCTATGGATTAAGAATGGGATGTCACTCAAGTTCGTATGTGTGTGAAGCCAAATGACCAAATACTTTTGGCAATATAGTGTAAACTGTTGTTTGGAACGCCGCTTGCGCAGTTGGGTCTCTCTGAGCCACCCGGTGCTGAAATAAAGAAGAAGACGTTTCCCTCTTTCCACAAACTCAGCATCTGAAGACTCCTTCCTTCTTGGTGTCTTTTGGGAGCTTAGACTTAGAACAGGTATGAATGTGAACTGTGTCTTCAGCTCTGCCTTTGAACCAGTTCAGTAGAATAACCTATTCAGTGCTTTAATAGGCAGAAACACATCTACTGCCCAGATAAATGGTTTTAAACTGTTGTTCTTGGGCACTGAGACCTTGCAGAGCCCTGTTTTATTCCAAAATAATACACACGCTTCTCCTTCTGGGTCGCGAGGGGTGCTGGAGCCTATCCCAGGGGTTTCAAAATAATAATAAAATAAAATCAAAATGAACATTCCTTATCCTCTGTGTGTTTGTGTGCATGTTTCTCGCATTTTCTGAAGGTAAAGAGAGAATATATACAGGGCATGGTGAGCATGTATAACCCAAACAACCCAATTCCATTAAATATTTAACAAGGACAGAGAAGGGGGGGGGGGGGGGGGGGGGGGGGGGGAAAGAAAGAAAGAGAGAGAGAGAGAGAGAGACAGAGAGAGAGAGAGAGAGAGAGAGGAGAAAGGTACAGAGAGAGAAAGAGAGGAGAAAGGTAGAGAGAGAGAAGAGAGAGAAAGAAAGAGAGAGGAAAAATAGAGAGTGAAAGAGAGAGGAGAAAGGTAGAGAGAGAGAGAGAGGAAAAAGAGAGAGAGGAAGAGAGAGAGAGGAGAAAGGCATAGAGAGAGAGAGAGACAGAGAGAGACAGAGAGAGAGAGAGAGAGAGAGAGAGAGAAAGATAGAGAGAGGAGAAAGGTAGAGAGAGAAAAAGAAAGAGGAAAAATAGAGACAGAAAGAGAGAGAGGGGAGGAACGTAGAGAGGAAGAGAAAAAGAGGAGAAAGGCATAGAGAGAGAGAGAGAGACAGAGAGAGACAGAGAGAGAGAGACAGAGAGAGAGAGAGAGAGAGAGAGAGAGAAAGATAGAGAGAGGAGAAAGGTAGAGAGAGAGGAGAAAGGTAGAGAGAGAGAAAGAGAGAGAGGAAAAATAGAGACAGAAAGAGAGAGAGGGGAGGAACGTAGAGAGAGAGAGAGAGAGACAAAGAGAGAGGAAAAATAGAGAGTGAAAGAGAGAGGAGAAAGGTAGAGAGAGAGAGAGGAAAAAGAGAGAGAGGAAGAGAGAGAGAGGAGAAAGGCATAGAGAGACAGAGAGAGACAGAGAGAGAGAGAGAAAGAGAGAGAAAGATAGAGAGAGGAGAAAGGTAGAGAGAGAGAAAGAAAGAGGAAAAATAGAGACAGAAAGAGAGAGAGGGGAGGAACGTAGAGAGGAAGAGAAAAAGAGGAGAAAGGCATAGAGAGAGAGACAGAGAGAGAGAGAGAGAGAGAGAGAGAGAGAGAGAGATAGAGAGAGGAGAAAGGTAGAGAGAGAGGAGAAAGGTAGAGAGAGTGAGAGAGCAAGGGAGAGAGAGGGGGAGAGAAAGAGAGAGAGAGGAAAAATAGAGACAGAAAGAGAGAGAGGGGAGAAAGGGAGAGAGAGAGAGAGAGAGAGAGAGAGAGAGAGAGAGAGAGAGAGAGAGAGAGGAAAAATAGAGAGAGGAAGAGAGAGAGAAGAGAGAAAGAGAAGAGAGAAGAAAGGTAGAGAGAGAGAAAGAGAGGAGAAAGGGAGAGAGAGAGAGAGGAGAAAGGTAGAGAGAGAGAAAGAGAGAGAGAGGAAAAATAGAGAGAGGAAGAGAGAGAGAGGAGAAAGGTAGAGATAATGAGAGAGCAAGGGAGAGAGAGGGGGAGAGAAAGAGAGAAGAGAGAGAGAGAGAGAGAGAGAGAGAGAGAGAGAGAGAGGAGAAAGGTAAAGAGAGAGAGACAGAGAGATAGAGAGAGAGAGAGAGAGAGACAGGAGAAAGGTAGAGAGAGAGAAAGAGAGGAGAAAGGTAGAGAGAGAGAAGAGAGAGAAAGAAAGAGAGAGAGGAAAAATAGAGAGTGAAAGAGAGAGAGGGGAAAGGTAGAGAGAGAGGAAAAAGAGAGAGAGGAAGAGAGAGAGAGGAGAAAGGCATAGAGAGAGAGAGAGACAGAGAGAGACAGAGAGAGAGAGAGAGAGAAAGATAGAGAGAGGAGAAAGGTAGAGAGAGAGGAGAAAGGTAGAGAGAGAGAAAGAGAGAGGAAAAATAGAGATAGAAAGAGAGAGAGGGGAGGAACGTAGAGAGGAAGAGAGAGAGAGAGGAGAAAGGCATAGAGAGAGAGAGAGAGACAGAGAGAGACAGAGAGAGAGAGAGAGAGAGAGAGAGAGAGGAGAAAGGTAGAGCGAGAGAAAGAGAGAGAGAGAGAGAGAGAGAGAGGAAAAATAGAGAAAGAGAGGGAGAGGAGTAAGGTAGAGAGAGAGAGAGAGAGAGAGAGAGAGAGAGAGAGAGAGGAAAAATAGAGAGAGGAAGAGAGAGAGGGGAGGAACGTAGAGAGAGTGAGAGACAGAGAGATAGAGAGAGAGACGAGAGAAAGAGAGAGAGAGAAGAGAAAGAGAGAAAGAGAGAGAGATAGAGAGAGAAAGAGAGAGACAGAGAGAGAGAGAGAGAGAAACATCTGAATGGATTGTGCTGAATGGCTCCTGCATGGACATTACTGCTGGAAAAGCACTTCACCTGAGACACCTCAAAAGATCTTTCCTTTTCCTCAGCATTTCCAGAAAGAGGCCATTAACACGCACGGCGTTCGGGGCATTTCTCTCTCTTTTTATCATTACTATTTTATGCGAAGTGCCTGTTTTCATTCTGAAGCCCATCTATCACAGTGTTAAGAGGAAAGGAAAGAGGGTCACGGCGGCGGATTTAAATAAGCACGATCAAATCAGAGTGCAGCGGAGCCCGGAGTTTATGAGAACCCGTTCCAGAGGAACACAGCGGCAGAAATGACTGAATGGTCATTTTACATCAGGGCCGTCTATAATCATCTACAGATCGAGCTGTATGGGCAGGACCAGACGTGGCGACAGAAACGCGTGCAGAAACCAAAAGAAGGTCCTTCAAGGGTTCTCTACTAAAGAAAACAGCTGTATATAGAACCATGAACATCCAAAGAACCCTGTGCATGATTTAAAGGGTTCTTCATATTGATGGAGAAAGTCTTTTATATGGTTCTGTATTGAATCGTTTTTGAAAAGGGTTCTATATAGCACCTAGTGCACATTCTCCATCCATCTGAAAAACCCATACACCAAGAAAAGAACAATTTATTCATGCAGAGGGTTCTTTGAATGTTCATGGTTCTATGTAGAGCCATTTTCTTTCATCAGTGTGCCTTGAATAAAGTGTTCCTCTATTGGTCCAGCCTTGATATCACCACACAAACAGAACTCTTTATGGTGCTATACAGAACCCTTTTCAAAAAGGTTCTATATAGAACCATCTACAGCACATTCTCCATTAATCTGAAGAACGATTTAATCATGCAACGAATCATTTGATCATGTGAAGGGTTCTTTCATTGTTCATAGTTTTATACAGAACTACGTCTTTGCTAAAGAAACCTTGAAGAACCATCTTTTACAAGAAAGTTCTATACAGAACCATCTACAGCACATTCTCCATCAATCTGAAGAATCATTTGATCATGCAAGTTGTTCTTTCATTGTTCATAGTTCTATAGAGGACCACTTCTTTGCTAAAGAAACCTTGAAGAACCACGTTTTTCAAGAAAGTTCTACATAGAACCATCGACAGCACATTCTCCATCAATCTGAAGAATCATTTGATCATGCAAGTTGTTCTTTCATTGTTCATAGTTCTATAGAGGACCACTTCTTTGCTAAAGAAACCTTGAAGAACCATCTTTTACAAGAAAGTTCTATACAGAACCATCTACAGCACATTCTCCATCAATCTGAAGAATCATTTGATCATGCAAGTTGTTCTTTCATTGTTCATAGTTCTATAGAGGACCACTTCTTTGCTAAAGAAACCTTGAAGAACCACGTTTTTCAAGAAAGTTCTACATAGAACCATCGACAGCACATTCTCCATCAATCTGAAGAATCATTTGATCATGCAAGTTGTTCTTTCATTGTTCATAGTTCTATAGAGGACCACTTCTTTGCTAAAGAAACCTTGAAGAACCACGTTTTTCAAGAAAGTTCTATACAGAACCATCTACAGCACATTCTCCATCAATCTGAAGAATCATTTGAGCATGCAAGTTATTCTTTCATTGTTCATAGTTCTATAGAGAACCACTTCTTTGCTAAAGAACCATCTCTTTCAAGAAGGCTCTATATAGAACCATCTACAGCACATTCTCCATCTCCAGTGGTGTTGGGAGTCTTGCCCAAGGACTCTTATTGGCATAGTGTAGGGCGCTTGCCCAGGAGGGCACTGAACCCCAGTCTACAGCGTAGAAGGCAGAGGTGTTACCCACTACACTAACCAACCACCATAGACATGCGAGTCGTCTACTATAACATATTGGAGTTGAATATAAATAACGGACGTTCAAGCTTTAACCCTTAGAACCCCGGGGCTAATGAAGGTCACTTCTAGACGTCATAACTTCAGAACAGTTTAAGCTACAGAGACGAAATGCATATCAGGATGTTCAGCAGATCAGGCCCTGTACTAAGTAGCATACATCACTGCGCTTTGATGTCAGCATCAGTGAGTAATTCGGCTCGGAAAATCACCCAAAGTCCTGACATATTGCTCTGCTTTTGGGCCTCATATTCCAACAAAGGGTTAAAACAGCGACATGATTCCCACATCAGATCACTTATCAGACTTTGCTTCACCATCCAGAGTGATTTCATCCACCTGTGACTGTCCATCTGCCAGCAGTCCAGCCCCAAAATCACCCAAACACCACTCGCTACTGTTACATCTCTGCTTTTAGCCTTCATGTAATAAACAAAGAGTAACATTAAAGTAGCAACATTATTCACACATCAGAGCACTCAGCAGAACCTGCCATCACTAGCCAGAGTGAGAGAAACCAGCTCTAACATCCCACAACCCAGAAATACGGCACAAACACAGCCCTTTATGCCGTTTAGCCCTCATTTGGCAGCAAAAGTATCAATTTGGAGGTATATACAAATATATACAAATAGTGTGCACAATGTAGGAGTTACTATCCGTTTTCATGCATAGCCTCTCCTTTCTACAGGCTCAAAAGTAATTGGAACAAACTAATACTCATAAATTAAACTGTCACTTTCAATAGTTGGTTGAAAACCCTTTGCAGTGAATGAATGCCTGGAGTACTGACATTCTACAGATGCTCTTATCCAGAGAGACTTACAATTTGCATACAATTTACATAGGCACTGTTAGGAGTCTTGTCCAAGGACTCCTATAGTATAGTGTAGGGTGTTTACTCAAGCAGGGATTGAACCCCAGCCTATAGCGCGGAAGGCAGAGGTGTTACCCACTATGCTATCCTAACCTGTCACAAACGACTTCCCATACCGGGAGTCGAACCCTGGCAGCTTGGATGAAAACCAGGAATCCTGACCGCTAGACCACATGTGGGACCCACAGACATCGCCAAACTCTGAGTGCCTTCCCTGACGACGGTCTGCCAGGCCTTTTCTGCAGCTGTCTTTAGTTCCTGCTTGTTCTTGGGGTGCTCTACTTTCAGTTTTGCCTTTAGTAAGTGAAATGCATGCTGGACTGGATTAAGGTCAGGTGACTGAATTGGCCATTGAAGAATATTCCACTTTCTTGCCGTAAAAAAAGTCACAGTACGCTTTGAGTCATATCCATGTGCACTGTGATGCACCGTCCAAAGAGTTTTGAAGCATTTGGCTCAATCTGAATGGAAAATATAGAGGAATATAGAGTTTCTGTCTTTACTCACATCAACAAATACAAGGGACAAGTTTCATTAGCAGCCATACATGCTCACACCATAAAACTACCTCCACCATGCTAGGCAGATTAAGTGGTGTGCTCTGGATCACGAGCACTTCCTTCTGTTCTCCACACCTCCCATAATTCTAGTGGTTGGTCTCATATGTCAGTAAGATGTTCCAGAACTGTACATACTTTTCAAATGTTTTTTGCTGCACTCTCATCTGGTCTTTAAGTCAAGTGGTCTTTGTCGTCGTTCCTCAAGATAGCTTGTATACATTGGACTGAAATGTCATACCTGTTTTTGATGTTTACCAGTGGTTTGCATCTTGTGGCAACCTTCTGCTTGGGCTCTGTTGAAGTCCTCACTGGGTTTTTGACTGTGACACCAAAACGCTGACCTCCTGAAGTTGTGAATTGTTGTAAAGTGTTTTTTCTTCAGAATTCTGTCGTCCGGCACAGTCGTTTCCTGTGGTTCTCTGGGCCCTTTGGTGTTTCTGAAATCACGACTGCGTTCTTTCTTTTTAGGAATGCACCAAATAGTTGATTTGGCTGCATTTAATGTTTTCACTCTCTCTCTCTCTCTCTCTCTCTCTCTCTCTCTCTCTCTCTCTGATTTTCTTTTTCTCAGCCTAATGATGAATTGTTTCACTGGCAGTGAAGCTCTCTGGCCTTCATATTGAGAATTAACAGCAACAAAATCCAAATGCAAACGCCAGACTTGAAATCACCCCTAGATGTTTTATCTGTGTGCTTGTGAGCAAACTAATGAAGGAAAAACACATAACTGAGTATGGAACAGCTGAGCAACCAATTCTCCAGTTAAATTTCAGCCACCATAAATGGGGGGGCTTTATGACAATGCTAATTCCTATACAGTTCACTTGATTTGGATGTAAACACCCTTAAATCATATCAACTCCACTACGCTGTGTTAAAAACGATCATTTTGGCAGCATGCAAATATTCATGCACTTGATTGTACATAGATAGATAGATATCCATGGTCAAAAGTTTGTAGAGATCCCTTCTAATGTGCATGTTCGGCCACTAAAGGGTGCACAAAGTCAGGCATACAGCCAAGCAGTCTCAAGATATCACGACATGCCACCTCTCCAATTCCCATCTTGCTAGAGCCGCCCTAGCTGACAGTAAGTGTTGCTACTGTGAAGTAGAAATGTTTAGAAGCAAACAATGGCTCAGTTGCAAAGGGGTGGGCAACACAAGCTCACAGAGCAGGACCACCCAGTGCTAAAACTGTTCTCCAGGAGCTTAATGGGTTGGGTTTCTGTGGCAACCACAGCAGGCCCCGCACCACACATAAGCTTAATGGTCAGCTGGAGGGGTGTAAAGCACACATGCCACTGGACTCAGAGCAGTGGAAATGTGTTTTCTGGAGTGATGCATCAGGCTTCACCATCAGGCAGCCTGACAGACCAGCCTGGGCTTAGTGGATGCAGGAAAACACTCCATTGCCCTAATTCCCACCTTTCAATTCAATTCAAGTTTGGTCATCTCACACACACACACGCGCACACACACACACACACACACACACACACACACACACACGCATACACCCTGGACATTGCCAGTCCATCGCAGGGCAGACAGACAGACACATAAATCCGCACACACATTCACACCTAGGTCACGTCTTTGGACTGTGGGAGGAAACTTAGTGCCTGATTTCACAAATGCTCCTCTACCAACATTCCTAGAAGAGTAGAGGCTGTTACTGCAAGGGGGACAAACTCATCATTAATACCCTTGAAGTGAAATGTTCAACAAGCACCTGTGAACGTCCACGAGGCCTCTGCCAGGTAATGTGGGTCGAGAAAGTGCTTTATTATTCTCAGGTGCAAACTGGGTTATATCAGCAGAACTACCAGGCAGATCAAAGTCACAAGGACACAATAAAGATGATAAGTAGATAAAATAAAGTGTGCTGCAGGTAAGAAAGTGTAAGTGAATTGGACTAAAGGACAACAAAAGAAAACAAATGGACTAATTGAGTAGTGCTTTATGCTGTTAAGACAGTTTGTATGTTGACTGTGTTTACATGCATTAAATAATCAGATTATAATCGGATTTCTGCAGTTGTCTGATTATTCAAATGGTCATGTAAACAGCGTACTCTGATTTCTAAGATCAGACTCAGGTCTAGAAATCTGATTAAGAAATCCAATAAAGAGGCTGGATTTTAGCTCAGTAATCAGATTTCTCAGTGCTGTAAACTCTGACTCTGATTTCTTTCAGATTTCTCAGTCGGCATGTGTGATGATGTATGTCCATATTTTTCATGTAAAGTGGCACAGTTAAAATAAATAAATAAATAAATAAATAAATAAATAAATGAACAAATAAGCCGTGGCATGAAGTTTGAAATCTATCCATCCACCCATCCATAAAACTAAAAACCTATATAAAAACTAAATAAAACTAAACCAGAAAACAAATATACACATATATACATACATACTATATTTCCAAAAGTGTTCACTCACTTGTCCAAATCATTGAACTCAGGTGTTCCAGTGACTTCCATGGCCACAGGTGTATAAAGCCGAGCCCCTAGGCCTGCAGACTGCTTCTACAGACATTAGTGAAAGAATGGGTCGCTCTCAGGAGCTCAGTGAATTCCAGCGTGGTACCGTGATCGGACGCCACCTGTGCAGCAAGTCCAGTCGTGAAATTTCCTCACTACTAAATATTCCACAGTCCACTGTCAGTGGGATTATAACAAAGTGGAAGCGATTGGGAACGACAGCAACTCAGCCACGAAGTGGTCGGCCACGTAAAATGACAGAGCGGTCAGCGGATGCTGAGGGGCATAGAGCGCAGAGGTCACCAACTTTCTACAGAGTCAATCACTACAGACCTCCAAACTTCATGTGGCCTTCAGATCAGCTCAAGAACAGCGTAGAGAGCTTCATGGAATGGGTTTCCATGACCGAGCAGCTGCATCCAAGCCTTACATCACCAAGCGCAGTGCAAAGCGTGGAATGCAGTGGTGTAAAGCGCCGCCACTGGACTCTAGAGCAGTGGAGACGTGTTCTCTGGAGTGACCAATCACGCTTCTCCGTCTGGAAATCAGATGGGCGAGTCTAGGTTTGGCGGTTGCCAGGAGACGGTACTTGTCTGACTGCATTGTGCTGAGTGTAAAGTTTGGTGGAGGGGGGATCATGGTGCGGGGCTGTTTTTCAGGAGTTGGGCTCGGCCCCTTAGTTCCAGTGAAAGGAACTCTTAAAGCTTCAGCACCAAGAATTTTGGACAATTTCATGCTCCCAACTTTGTGGGAACAGTTTGGGGACGGCCCCTTCCTGCTCCAACATGACTGCCCACCAGTGCACAAAGCAGGTCCATAAAGATGCGGATGAGCCAGTTTGGTGTGGAAGAACTTGACTGGCCTGCACAGAGTCCTGACCTCAACCCCATAGAACACCTTTAGGATGAATTAGAGTGGAGACTGTGAGCCAGGCCTTCTCGTCCAACATCAGTGTCTGACCTCACAAATGTGCTTCTGGAAGAACGGTCAGAAATTCCCATAAACACTCCTAACCCTTGTGGAAAGCCTTCCCAGAAGAGTTGAAGCTGTAAAGGGTGGGCCGACATCATCTTAAACCCTATGGATTAAGAATGAGATCTCACTCAAGTTCATATGCGTGTGAAGCCAGACAAGCCAATACTTTTGGCAACAGAGAGTATATATTCATCACATGTCTATTGATATTAATGCTGCAGTGATTAAAGGTCTTGAGGTTAAATGCTTTACAGTGCCTTGCAGTTACAGCGCTTTTGCACACTAATCCTGCTGGTTCTGGTGAAGCAGTGGTCCAGTTCTCTCTCTCTGGGTTTCAATCTTCGTTTGCCCACATTCAGATGGAATCAAGACCCACAAAGTCTGATTTAATTGGCTCACTGTTTAGGGTGCCCACTGTCTATAGCCTCCAGCGCTAATTATTAAAGTAAATGGCAAAAGCCATGGCCTTAATTTCAGAGCAAATGTTTTAATGATTTTATCTGTCATTCTCCTTGTTAAACATGTCGTACCGTTCAGAGACGTCTCTATGTCCACTGAATAAAAACAATTGATGTGTTGGGACAGTTTTCATGTTCCTGAGTTTGGAAATGTTCGTGAAGTTGGAATGTTTTTGTGTCCAGCATACTTTCTTATTGGGACATTTGCACATTTGTGTGTTTGGACATTTTTGTTTCAGGACCTTTATTCTTTTATTATACACAAGTAGGTTTACAGAGTATTATACAGCTTTATCATCAGGATGTTTTGAAAATTTAATGTTCAGGATGGCCAGATGTTTGTGTTTAGATTTCTTGTTGAGGACATTAAGGTCCATGTTTAGGGCTTTTAGACAGTTTTGTGTTCAGGATGTTTGGAAGTTTCATGTTCCAGACACTTGGATGATTTCTTGTTCAGGACATTCAGACAGTTTCTTACTCAGGAATTTTGGACTTCTTCTTGTTTAGAACATTGGGACAGTTTCATGCTCAGGACATTTGGACAGTTTCTTTCTTTTGTTCTGGATTTTTGGACAGTTGTAAATTTAGGACATTTTGCCATTTTCTAGTGCAGGATGTTTGAATGGTTTTAAATTCAGGACATTCAGACAGTTTCTTATTTAGGAATTCAGGACTTTTCTTGTTCAGGACATTCAGGCAGTTTCTTATTTAGGAATTCAGGACTTTTCTTGTTCAGGACATTTGGACAGTTCCTTGGTTTCTTGTTCAGGATATTCAGACAGTTTCTTATTTAGGAATTCAGGACTTTTCTTGTTCAGGACATTTGGACAGTTTCTTATTTAGGAATTCAGGACTTTTCTTGTTTAGAACATTTGGGCAGTGTCATGTTCAGGACATTTGGACAGTTTTATATTCAGGACACTTGCCAATTTTCTTGTTTAGAACATTGGGACCGTTTCATGCTCAGGACATTTGGACAGTTTCTTTCTTTTGTTCTGGATTTTTGGACAGTTGTAAATTTAGGACATTTTGCCATTTTCTAGTGCAGGATGTTTGAATGGTTTTAAATTCAGGACATTCAGACAGTTTCTTATTTAGGAATTCAGGACTTTTCTTGTTCAGGACATTCAGGCAGTTTCTTATTTAGGAATTCAGGACTTTTCTTGTTCAGGACATTTGGACAGTTCCTTGGTTTCTTGTTCAGGATATTCAGACAGTTTCTTATTTAGGAATTCAGGACTTTTCTTGTTCAGGACATTTGGACAGTTTCTTATTTAGGAATTCAGGACTTTTCTTGTTTAGAACATTTGGGCAGTGTCATGTTCAGGACATTTGGACAGTTTTATATTCAGGACACTTGCCAATTTTCTTGTGCAGGACATTTGGACAGTTTCTAGATCATTAATCTTGGACGTTTTCTTGTTCAGGATGCTTGTAAAGTTTCTTGTTCAGAACATTCTGATGCTGTCGTGTTCAGGATTTTAGAATTTTTTTCTTGTTCAGGACTTCTTTTGGACGCCTTCCTGTTCAGGGCGTCTGGATGTTTCACGTCCAGCGTCTGATTTTCCTGATCCCTCCACAGTCCTGACTGGCGTGTACTTATTCATGGCACTCAATGCTAATGTGGCAGCAGTGCTGTATAATGCAGCTCACAGCCTGTCAACTATGTGCCAAATTTCACCACGATCAGTGCCTACAGTATGTCCGCGCTCGCCTCACTGTCACCATGGCAACGTGACAGATATTCTCCAGCTCTGCCACTCAGCATTTCACCTTTGCCACTCAATCACAAAAACACCGTCATGACTCAGCGCCGTACATACACACACGTACGCAAACGTTCAGCATGATGCAGGCTTTGTGACCCATGAGCCGTGGCACACAAGAACACAGCGGCAGATCTACTGCCTCGAGGCGGAAACAGTGGAAGTAATGACCACACAAAACTCTTCTACCTCCACATTCCTCTTCAGAAGAGTCCAGACCGACGGCGGGTAATTACAAACTTGTCAGTGGAGATCCTGTGTGAAGGCCTTTCTGGGGTTTAATTCCTCAGGGCTGGTGGTGCATTTCTTTAATATGTAAGGAAGATGATTTGACTCCAAAAATTCGGAGATTTTTATTGGTGTTTTTGACAAACCCTAACCCTGACTTCTTGAACAAAGTTTTTTTTTTCTTTCTATTTCCTCTATTGGTTTTACTTCGTATTGTGAAGCACTTTGTGCTGTATGAAAGATGCTATATAAATAAACATAATAATAATAATAATAATAATATTGTTGTTGTTGTTGTTATAGAATATCACAAGAAAGTTCCATGCTCAGGACATGTGGACAGTTTTGTTTTTAGGAATGTTTGACTTTTTCTTGTGCAGGACGTTTTACATTCAGGACAGTTCCTTGTTCAGGAATCTTAGACTTTTTCTTTTGGAAAAAACATTTGTTTTGTTTGCAGGAATGTTTGACTGTTAGCCTTAACGTCTTGAACAAAGGTTTTTTCTGTCTTCCTCTGCTGTTTTTACTCTGGTAAAGGTTTGGGAACCAGCCTTGTGACCGGAAGGTTGCTGGTTCAATCCCCTGAGCTGACAGTACATGACTGAGCAAGACACCTGACCTCCAACTGCTCCCCGGCCGCAGTGGATAGGGCTGCCCACCGCTCCGGGCAAGTGTGCTCACTGCCCCCTAGTGTGTGTGTGTGTGCTCACCAGTGTGTATGTGGTGTTTCACTGCACGGATGGACTAAATGTGGAGGTGAAATTTCCCCGTTGTGGGACTAATAGGGGTCACTTAACCTTATTGTAAGCCCTATGTGCTGTATGACAGGTGCTATATTAATAAACATTATTATTATTATTATTATTATTATTATTATTATTATTTTGTTAGACTATCACAAGACAAAAAACAAGATATACATGCAACCTATAAGCCCAATTACAGCACGACTAAAATGTTGAATATGATCCTAGTTATTGTCATGAAATGTTTCTTAATCCACTAATTTATACATCATTCGGTTTGATGTTAGATGCGAATGCTAAACAGCCCAGAACTGAAATTCAACAATGTCGAGACCAAAGAAGCCAGACCACATATGAACACACTCTCAGAGACAGAGCGCCTGTAGCACGAATTACGCTGAGGCTCAAAAATCTCTTGCTGTAAGATAATGACGTGACGGTTTGCTCTGGTGTCAAGACTGTAATGGTAATGTTTAATGATATTCGGTGATGAGAACTGGCTCCCGAATCCCTCAGCGAGAGCCGCCTCGGGACCATATCAGTAAATAAGCCTGCTTCGTATCGTGTCAGTTTATTTAGGCTCTGCTTTATTCATGAGGACATTCATTTGATTCCTGGCACCCTCCGCCTGTAATGCGAGTGTCGTTTAAGGCCCGACTCGCTGTGGGACACGGAGAGAAAGTGATGGAGGAGCAGGGGCCACTAATTCAAAAAAGCTGCCTAGCCTTGGAACAAAGGATCCCTCTCGGTGTCCTCCGTCTCCCTACATGCTCACATTAGCCGTGATGAGGCCGCGCCGCCTGCCAAATCGATGCAGCCTCCCTTCACATTCCACCTTCCCCACATATTCAGGTATTGTAAATTCACCCGGAGCGCTCCAGAGACAATCAATTCCCATCCGGAGCAGCTCTGGCGAACCAGCCAGGAGGAGGAGAACTCAATAATCAGGGGAACAATAGTTTCCCATTGGACATCTCTGGAAAGGGCAAGAGGTCGTTAATTTAGATGACCTCACCTTGCCCTTGTCCGCCTTCACGGTGCGGTTGATAAATATCCCACCTGACCGCGCTGCTCCTGTCTCAGCGGCTGAGGGAGAATTTCAGTAAACACATCCTGGAGTCCTCAAGAAAACGGCTTTGCATTTGTTTCAGTGCTTTATTACTGGAAGCCTGTTCATTTCAGACTATAAGCTATAATACGGTCATTTAGTAGTTTCATTAAAATATGATTACACAGAATTTCTGGAGAAAAGGATATGGGATTAGAGGAACTGGCCCAGGAATGAAATAATAAAACATTAAGGCTGAGTCTCTGGCAGCATTTCAAACCCACAAAAAAACAAAGTGTCCACTAAACAAACTGTGGTCACTTCTCAGATCTCTTAGATATGCCACCTAATAGGGAATTCTGTTTCGGCCAAGTTTTCCAGCAGCATCATATCGTTAGTCCATAAGACAATCTCACAATGCAACACAACAATACTAGATAGTAGGTAGAGGCAATACAGAAAACAGCTTTTCTAACACTGCAGTGCTCTTTAAAAGCTTTGTCCAGTCATTCTTCTGGTTTTAGCTGCATCACTGTTTATTTTACACTTCGCTTCACACGCATATGAACTTGAGTGAGATCTCATTCTTAATCCATAGGGTTTAATATGATGTCGGCCCACCCTTTGCAGCTATAACAGCTTCAGCTCTTCTGGGAAGGCTTTCCACAAGGGTTAGGAGTGTTTATGGGAATTTTTGACCGTTCTTCCAGAAGCACATTTGTGAGGTCAGACGCTGATGTTGGACGAGAAGGCCTGGCTCACAGTCTCCGCTCTAATTCATCCCAAAGGTGTTCTATGGGGTTGAGGTCAGGACTCTGTGCAGGCCAGTCAAGTTCTTCCACACCAAACTGGCTCATCCACGTCTTTATGGACCTGCTTTGTGCACTGGTGGGCAGTCATGTTGGAACAGGAACGCTTGGTGATGTAAGGCTTGGATGCAGCTGCTCGGCCATGAAGCTCTCTACGCTGTTCTTGAGCTGATCTGAAGGCCACATGAAGTTTGGAGGTCTGTAGTGACTGACTCTGCAGAAAGTCGGTGACCCCTGCGCACTATGCCCCTCAGCATCCACTGACCGCTCTGTCATTTTACGTGGCCGACCACTTCGTGGCTGAGTTGCTGTCGTTCC
>NC_051220.1:41967718-41987718 GCF_015220715.1 Pygocentrus nattereri | reverse complement strand
GTATAATTCAGCCAGCGAGATGTAAACAAGTATATTCAGAGGAGTCTGAGGTGAAATGGCTCACAGGTACGCAAATATAGCCATTTTATCTGTTATCTAAAACCACTAGTGAGCCACATGTAGGTTAAATTACTGAATAAAAACTATTTTAATGATGCAATACTGGTATATAAATACACACATATATATATATATATAATATATATTATCTGCCCTGTGATGGACTGGCGACCTGTCCAGGGTGTAGCCTGCTTTCTGCCCAATGACTGCTGGCTCCAGCACCCCCCGCGACCCTGATGGAGAAGCGGCTTAGAAAATGGATGGATATATATATATATATATATATATATATATATATATATATATATCGCTGATGTTGGATTAAAACATCGTATCTCCAAAATGGTGACTTTACAGGAGAAGAAAAAAAACATACTTTACTTTTAATGTAAGTCAATGGAACCAGACGTCTGTCCGAGTAATTTTGGGTCATTTCTTTCTGTCCATTCACCATGAAATTTACACAAAATGTAAAGGACAGCAGGCATTTTCAGATGATGGCAAAACCTGAAAAACGACAAAAATGGAGATATGAGGTTTTGTTCCGACAGCAGCGATATCAATATTTGTGTAGTTTGTGTTTATTCTTGAGAAATTAATAATAAACAGTGATGTTCTGGATGTTGGTGTGTTTGTTTACCCATCTCCAAGTCTCTCCTCCTCGAGGAAGCCCAGTATTATATGTAGTTAAAAAGCAGCTCCTGGTTTGACCAATCAGTGCTCAGTAAATTGAGCTCATGACGTAATTGATGATATTAACGAGTCTCTGTGGCGGCTGTGAAGGTGTCCAGGAAAAATACGGACCCGAGAAATTCTTGTTAATTTTTATTGTTTTTCTGTTTATTTGAATTATGAATGTGATGTTTTATGCCGTCTAAAGAACTAAGAATTTTATAATATATCATACATAAATATATATCTGTGTATATATTACAGATCCTCTACAGATAGAGAACACGCTTCTGCACATTTTACTGCACAATTATTGAATTATTACTGAATTTAACATGAAATAACACATACATTATATATACGTATATATGTATATACATATGTGTGTGTGTGTGTGTGTGTGTGTATATTGTTTTTTTGTTTGTTTTTTTCTTCATGTAGAATGTGTCCAAACACATCTATCTATCTATCTATCTATCTATCTATCTATCTATCTATCTATCTATCTATCTATCTATCTATCTATCTATCTATCTATCTATCTATCTATCTTTTTCGCTGCTGTCAGAACAAAACCTTGTATCTCTATTTTTGACGTTTTTCAGTTTTTGACATAGTTTGAAAAAACCTGTTGCTCTTCACTCTGCATGTAAATTCCCTGAGGAAAGGACAGAAAGAAACTTCCCAAAATGACTTGGAAAAAATTCTGGTTCCATTGACTCTCATTAAAACTAACATATGTTTTTTCCTTCTCCTGTAATGTTGCCGTTTTGAGGATATGAGCTTTTCTCCCGGCAACAGCAGTACATCACAATATAAAACACATTCTCCGTCCATCTGAAGAGCCAACGCAGAGAACCTGTTACGCCTGCAAATGAGCGTTTATCTATTAGTATATTCTGTACTGAAGAACCCCTGAAGAACCACCTGTTTTGAGAGCGCAGCTGATGGCCGGTTAACATCACTAAGCGTTTCTGCATGACCAAATCTCCTCCGGCTCTCTCTCTCTCTCTCTCTCTCTCTCTCTCTCTCTCTCTCTCTCTGCGTGTATTTCCCGATGTTAATCGTATCAGAGGATTAAAGACCAAGCTAAAAATGGATTAACCTGAACATCTGCTGCTTAGTCATTCTCATTTACTGATGCCTGCTATTTATACCCTGACCTCCTGCTTTCAGAAACATGCCCTCTAAAACATCCCGTGTGTGGACTGGACCCTGTTTACTCTCCAGCAGATGTGATTGGTATGTGATTATGAGGACAGACATTAACCAGTGTGAGGTGGCCGCCGGGCGAGATGTGTTCCTGAGTGACCAACCACAAACATCACCCCTATTACTCCACAGCAGAAATGTCACAAACGCATCAGAAACATCACTGCCAGCCCCTCCCGTGAGGTAGATCTCAATCTGTTTCTCCATCAGGAGTCCACTGGCCTCTGCTCCGCATGACTGATGGCTCATCGGCGTCTACGTTTAATGGAAAGGTACAGGAGAATCCATTAGAAACCATTCACTGCTCAGCGAATCAACCTCAAGTTCTTCATCAATGTCAGCTCTATGGGAACAGCACCAGACAACCTGGAGGAGAAAATTCCTCCCTCTCTCTCTCCCTCTCTCTCTCCCTCTCTCTCTCTCTCTCTCTGTGACATTCACAGGCAGATTGCACAGGATATATTCACACATCACTCAGAGTGGTGGAATACATCACCGCCTCGGCTCCCAGAGACGTGCACAAAACAGAGAGGCAATCTGTTATGTGTGACGTGACTAATTTCTCGGGCTAAAA
Source organism: Pygocentrus nattereri (assembly GCF_015220715.1). Classification (NCBI taxonomy): domain Eukaryota; kingdom Metazoa; phylum Chordata; class Actinopteri; order Characiformes; family Serrasalmidae; genus Pygocentrus; species Pygocentrus nattereri. Next base: position 41,985,200 of record NC_051220.1, on the reverse strand, counting down.
AGTGTCGCCGCAAACTCCAAAAATCAGTTTCGTCCAATTGCGGGGAGCACGGAGCGAGGCAGGAGGAGGTCGGCCCCCATTAACAGCAGAGCATGATGGAATATGACGCCCAACACACAACACAGGGCCTAGTTTCATCAATAGAGGACCCCTCCAACGTTCCCCACCTTAAAAGGCCTCTTCTCACATTTGTTTCGTTCCTTCTGGCTCTTTCATACAAGACGAGTAACAGTGTGGAAAGTGCAGACTTGAATTGCTTTAATCCATATCGCAGTTTTTTTAATAGCAGTTTGACGAAATGTTGAGGATTTTTTACACTGATTTTTTTTTCATTGCTTACTGTCTAAGTTGGTACTTTTACTTAATTTTAATATGTTTGCATAATATATTTTATTGATTTTTGGCCTGCTTTATATATAGTACTGTGCGAATGAGGCACCCAAGACACATTTTCAAAATCGATTTATTTGTGTAGTTTGTGTTTATTTACTGAGAACAGTGTTAATATTTGAATAAACCAAATTTATAGAATATTAATTCATAATTATATATATATATTATGGTGATGTTCTGGACGTTGGTGTGTTTGTTTACCCATCTCCAAGTCTCTCCTCGAGGAAGCCCAGTATTATATGTAGTTAAAAAGCAGCTCCTGGTTTGACCAATCAGTGCTCAGTAAATTGAGCTCATGATGTAATTGATGATATTAACGAGTCTCTGTGGCGGCTGTGAAGGTGTCCAGGAAAAATATGGACCTGAGAAATTCTTGTTACTGTTTATTGTTTTTCTGTTTATCTGAATTATGAATACGACTTTATTCTAATGTATATTGTGATAAACTCACTCTCTTAGACGCCTATATGTATATATATATATAGGGCCACAGTCTTGAAGAGGTCAGTGTTTTTCCTCCTCTTCTCTCCAAATTGATCTGAAGGTCTTGAGAATGACCTTAGGTTGAGTTGAATCAGGTGGGCTAATCGAGGTGCTGACCCTGAATCCCTGTGGTAGATGTTCAAAGAGATCATTGCTGTCGCTTGAAAACAAGTATTCATCCAATATTCATCTGTTTGTCTAAAGCCGACTTGTCCTGATGAATCCTTGAGCGTAATGACCAACACTAGCCTTCTTTGTGACTTGATGTCTGATATATGACTGAAATATGAATTTGGCCGTAACCTTTGCGTTAATCTCGGTTCGTAACGGCGCAGATGGCAGACTTGCTTAATTTGAATAGCTGAAGCACCTCAGGGCTGCTTGAGTTTGAGCGTCTGCTGAAAACTTGATTAAGACAGTAGCTCGCTCCGTCATTACCGACTGAATTATTGATCTTCGGTGAGAAAGCCTGTGTCGCCGGTAGCGCCGTCTGTCCACTTTTGACCTTCTGTTCTCAGAGGAAAACGATCCAGTGAAATAAGGGAGACGGAGGTTGAAGCGCGGCTCAAAATTACATTCATACCCGCAGCTCAGGGGCTCCGTAGGCCAACTCTGGAGTGGGATATTAACCAGCCGAAGTTAGGGCCAAGAGGGCCAACCATCTGGAGTGTCCCGGCACTGCCCTGCTCTCGTTCGCTCATCCAATAACAGCTAGCACTGACAACCTCAATTTTTCACCAGCGTTTACCTGAGACAGAAAAGGAATCGCTAACCTGGGCCACCTTTTGTCTGGCGCCGCAGCACGACTGGCAAGCGGTGCAGCCGTTTTCCAATCTAGCGCTAATTACATTCCCTCCTCGCTGGAATAAAAGATTTTCACGAACGGCGAGACCGAGCCATTTAGAGCCCATTGACATCCTGCGCGCATAAAAGCTGCGCTTCTACTTTTAGGTTAATGGACACATTCATTGCCTCAGGTTCTGAATCGCTGGGCTCCCACAAATAGCAACAGCTGCAAACTGTAATGACTATTGTATTCAGCACTGTCAGACTGTTTACGCCTGTATGTTATCATATGACGTTCGTGTGCCACGTGTTGTTTACACTAAAAAGCCCATTAGTCAGAAAGTTGGGTTGGAGAGTGTCTTTGGTGCATCAGCATGAACGGTTAATCGAACGGTTGCTACTAAATGGGAATGAAATATTGGCATACACTTATCTGTCACTGGGGCAGTACCCAGTGGTGGGACCCTCAGGGGTCCATCTCAGTCCCTTCAGTCAGGGAACATAACTGAACCATAATCCACTGAAATGGTCTGTTCTAAGCTGGACTGACTCCACACACCTCGCCTCGCCTCTTTATAAAAAGAAACAAATGTCTACTTTTCCACTGGGAAAAACTGATTTAAGTTACCCCACTGGACCTTGGTGTACCCACCCTGTACTTTTGAGGGTCCACTTACATTGTTTGTACCTTAATGAATGAATCACGTACCAGCATAGTACCTTCATTTCTAACAGTGTATGGTCAAGCGTTTAGATCTCAATCAACACAATCAACCGGCTAACTATCCACCAAACACCATGAACTGGGCCTCTGATTATACAAACACAGTAAACACTCTACACTGCTGGCTCCTTTATCAGAAATCTCTAACGTGTAGCTCCAACTGGTGTAGATTTAGACTGTAACCCAAAATAAAAAAATAAAAAAGGTGGTTCTTCAAGGGTTTTCTTAGATAGAACCATACACCTTCAAAGAACTATTGGCATGCTTGAATAGTTCTTTGCATGGAGAATCTCAGATTGATGAAGAATGGGTGGGATCTGTTATATAAACCCTATAAATGGTTCTGCTGTTGTTACACTGTCAAGCTATCTTTTTCGTGCCATCTAGAACCATATACAACACATTCTCCATCAATCTGAAGAACCATTACACAAGAAGAGTCTAATATCTTAGGTCTAAGGTGAGAAGACACTCAGGAGCACAAAGGGGAGAACGGTTCTGCGCTTTAAGACCACGTCATGAACCTGACGTAGACCTTTTCTTGGGACCTTCTCAAGAATACATTCAAGAAGCACTTACAAAGACATATGAAGTGGTTCTTCAGATTGATGGAGAAGGTGTTGGATCTGCTATAGAAAACCTTTTGAAAATGGTTCTTTGTCGCACCAAAAAGGGTTCTGCTGTTGTTACAATGTCGAGCTTGTAACATTACAGAATTTACAGAACCCTTTTAATGCTATACATATAGAACCATTTACAACGTATTCTCCATCAGTCTGAAGAACAATGTGAGCATGCAAATAGTTCTTTGACTGTTTATGGTTCTACGTAGAACCACTGGGCCTCGTTCAGCAACCGTTCTTAAGAACACGTCAATGAATCTGATATAGACTTTTTCTTAGGACCTTTCTCAAGAACAAAAGAACAAATGTAGAAAGATAGGCCCAATTGTCTTCACTAGAGAACCCTTGATGGACCTTCCCTTTAAGAGTTGTGGATGTGTGGTTTGAGCCATACTCAACTACTCCGGTTTAACTATTGGTCAGTTTCTGACCACAGGGCCACTCTTGGATGATATCACTTGGGTAGTGGACTAATCTCAACCGAGCAATGACAGTGAGATGTAAAAAAGCCTGGCAGCACTGCAGCATGTCAGTGTCACTGCTGTGCGGAGAGAGAAACTGACCGATGATGAATGGGGTAGAGGGGAGCTCATAAACACACCAGCAGACGGCCTACAGTCTCACTCAGGGGTCGCAACCCAAATGTTAAGAAGAGCCATTATGTCCCATTTCAACAAACATCAAACCACTTTGGGAGCCACGACACTTAATTTCCATTTAATTGAAGCAAGATTTTACACTCTTGGCTGTAAATGTGTCTCAGTATGTGTTAATGTACTAATATATATATGATATATACTGATATATTTACATAGGTAGTCTTACATGAACAAAAATGCAGATTTACAGATTCAGCTCAGCTATAGCTGCTTTTCTCGCATCTCTGGCAGGAAACTTTTCTGCAAAAGTAGATCAGTTTCTTGTAAAACGTCTCTCAACTTTTGACTTTTTAGAAGCTGAAGTCAGATTCTCCTTCGCCAGCTTCTTGTTCGAATTTTCCCATTTCACCTTAAATGGTGTCTGAGTTACCAGGATGTAACTGCTGCACCGTTTAAGGTTGAAACGGGACAGTTTGAACAAGAAGCTGGCGAAGGAGAATCTGACTTCAGCCTTGCAAGTTTTCAGTGTTTCAGTTTCTCGCTGCAGAATAAACGTATCAGGAAACCAGCTGGAGTGACTATAAACACTGATCAGTCCATTCGTCTCCAAATCATCGATGTCCGTCTTAAATCTCTCTCTTTGCCGTTTCATAGCTGCTAGCTGGGCGAGACTGTTGTCTGCGTTGCTATGGTGACCAGCCGTCTGCGCTGATCTTCAGGGTTAAAGGGTGAATCAGCAGTTCTACATTAACTCCAGCGTTTAAGACCATTTACTGTTAAACTGTGTTGAAGGATCAGCAGAGCTTTATTTTACTGTAGAGGAGGATTATTTTATTATTACCTACTGACCTGATTCAGCTGTGGAGCCACGACAGGGCAGTAAAAGAGCCGCATGTTACTGACCCCTCGTCTAACCGAACATCAATATAGTGATAGGGTTATGTTTAGGGCCAAAGTGCAGCTTAGCTTTAGGTTTTAAATTGAGGCCTTAAGTTTCGAGTTAGACTTTAAGCCTGGGTTAAATTTAGGGAAAATTAAGGTGAATTAATATTTAATTTAATGCAAGTTAAAGGCAAGTAGCTACAAAGTGTGCTGTGTTACCTAAATAGTGTTACCACAGTTTCTAAATGGATCCTAATCTGGGATTTGACATCATGGCCAATCGTTTTTTGGTAAATTTAGCTACTTATACAGCTTTATTTAGGTAAATTGACTTCAGCCACTATTGAACCATCTACGCAATAAGCAAGCAGTACAAACTCTACTGAGAATATTCTCTGCTACACTCAGTATTGCTGTGAAATACCCGCAGTCGGCATGCTTTAGCACCAATACTAAGATGTTTCTGCTCATTTTCGGGTTGATTCAGGTGTAATACGGAAGAAAAAAAAATCACAAAGATATTCCGTTATTCCGTGCTGCTCGTAAGGATTAACATTTGAGAACATTCCACATGTACGGCATTTTTCTCCTTGTTGAAGTCAACAGAATGGCCTTTCTGCATCCTGATCCCAGCCACTTGCATATTTTTTCACAGTTATAGGCAGTTGTATTGCAGAGATACAGCAAATCGCATGACATCCGACTGAAAGACTTCCAGCATTATCTCAGAAACCTGCCAGGTGAGGCTCAGAATCCTCTGTGGAATCAGAGATTAACTTCCAGCTCAAACGGTGGCTTTTATTCATCCGGAGGTCAAGTTATTCTGCATTACCACCATCTTTTAATCCATCACTATAAACAATGAGAGAAGTTAAGTTGACAAAATGTCAGATCTGATTGATTGCTAAACTTTTCTCTGACCTTTCAGGATGAGCTTATCTCAGGTCCTCTCACCTTATCTGCCGAGGGTTGCCTTGTACTCAGCGCTGCTGTGTAATTGATCCTGTCAGCTTCCCTTCTGTCTGATAATACGCAGCACAAAAAATCCAGCTCCCTTCAAATTTCATCTAATGTCACTGTGATTTAAAGGAGCAGTTTGGTGAAAAAATCAGGTTCACCCAGTTTTTTCACCCCCGTGCTCCACTGTTATCAATCAGCCGAGACACGTTTGGCGTCTGAGGTTTGTTGGTTTAGGCCTGTACTGGAGCTACAAGGCTAATGTGATGGACGAGTGATAGAAGCTTAGACCCCTCAGTGATCTCAGTGCAAACTGCTCCCCCTCCTGGTTTTGTGTTGTTGCTCCCATGGCCACCTCTCCAGGTTGTTATTTTACCTGCACACATTTAACTTTGTTTTATAAGAGACCGTTTGTACCACCTGGGGTTTCAAACAGGTAAGAGGGGCGCCTACACATTTGCACCACATAGAAGTACACCATATGTACTTTTGGTTAATGTCCATGGAAGTGTAGCATGAACAGCTTTTTTAGGTTAGATAAGAAGAATTATTTCCAAGTAGGCGAGCGTGGTCAGGTTTTTGTCAGTGGTGGACAGTAACTGAGTAACTGAGTAAATGTAATTAGTTTCTGTACTTTAGTATTTTTGGTGTATCTGTACTGAAGTTTCTCCGTTACTGGGCGACTTTCTCCTTTCACTCCACTACATTTCAGAGTCTAATATCGACTTTTTCCTCCTACATTTTGAGAAATCTGTCGTTCCTTTTGGTTTCTGTGTGTATAAAAACGTAACATGTCAAAACGAAAGAAGCGCAAAGCCAGAGCACCAATCAGGGCCCAGCGGTCACTTTGTTTAGAGCTGGTTTTGACCTGTTGGTCATACCGACCCAGTGCAGCACGCGGTTCAACGTCAGCGCAGCAGCGTAAAACTTTGGGAGAGTCTGTTCAACATAAATGATGAACTAACCTAACTTTGTGTAAATAGAGCTCAATATAGAAATATGTCCACATATGCAGTCGAGACTGACGCGGCTTTTTTCTGAATTTCTACAAACACCATTTCATTTTATAGTAAATGAGTTTGGGCTGGTTTATGTTTATGAACAGACGCCTACAGATCAACATAGTAAAGGAGCTCATCTGTGATCCTGAGTTTAAAGCCAGTTTTTATTCAACTTAAACTTGGAACTAAGTTGTAAATAAATCTGAAACTGAAACTTTGCTTGTGTGTAAAAAGTGATTTCAGAGCCACTCGGTTCTCCCTGATGGAAACTGTTTACCTTCAGTGTTTTGTGCTTCTGATCATTTTAATAGACGTCAGCGTCACTAATTAATGACGTTCTATTAAAAGACTGGTTTACCAAGAGAGACGCTGGAGGACTTTCACCTGAAATGAGTTCATGAAGCCAGTCTGGTTATAAAAATGATAACAGGACATCAGAGCCAGAATTCCTCTTTTAGTACTTTTACTTTATACTTAAGTACATTTGAAGGGAAATACTTTAGTACTTTTACTCAAGTGGAGGTCTAAAGGGAGGAACTTCTACTTTTACTGGAGGAATATTTTACCTTGGGTGTCTCTGCTTTAATTCAAGGACATGGTTTGTGTTCTTCGTCCATCACTGTGTTTTGTTTTGTTCTTTTCTCTGGTGCCGTCCACAGTTTGACTCGGCCAGGGTGGATGGTTTTACTATGCTTGGTTTCAATAAAATGGCTCCAAAAGCTCTATTGCTCTGTTCCTCTAGCTTTTAATCCATCATCATTCTCATTACCAGTTCATTATTTTAATGCCATGTTGGCACCATTTGGCACCTGTCAGATCCACCCATCCATGATTCCAATCATTAAGGCCTTTTGTATCACATTCCAAACCCACACAGCCTTAGAATATTTATGCTTGATGTAACGCTGGGGAGCGATGAGGAGGAGGATGCATACGCTGAGAGAAGCAAAATTTATTGAAGGCAAATCCAGATTCAGGGTCTAAGCAGTCCAGGGAAACAGAGCCAATATGGAGAGAATGATGGACAGACATGACGAAAAGGAAAACAGACTAAACACAAAAACAGAGACTAGGAAATCTAACAGGCCAGAAGATACGATATCAAGCAATACAATACAATACAAACTAACTGGGGGAAACGCAGGGCTTAAATACAGGAACAGGTAACAAGACACAGGTGGTTAACAAGAGGGTTAACAAGACACAGGTGAGAACAATCAAGGGCAGGGTCTGGAAACAAGGGGGCAGAACAGGGAAGAATCAAATCAAGAAAGCACTTGGACAAGACCAGAAGGTAAACACAAGCACATGGAGGACTGGGAGGGGCCAGTCGTGAAACTTGGCCTATTTAACTTGCATCTGTACAACAACATTTTAGGGCCACTACTAAATATATAAAAACAACAGACTGAGAATAAAGTAAGAATAATTTAATAATAAAGTTGTAATATCTCGATAAAACAGTCATAAAATATACAAGAAAAAACTCACGATATTTCAAAGTAGGCTAATTTTAGGGGGGCTGCCATAACATGTTGGGGTCTTGGTTGGTATTGGCGATGATGAAGATGAAGACAGATTTCTGCTTTCTCAGGATCTTCATCCTCACTGTCTGTGAAACTTCATGCCCTCTTTGAATGGGGGGAGATGAAGCCCCCAATAGCCGTGTAGATGACCCTGCCTGAGGTTCTCCTTCAACAACACAGACAGACGGTTTCTTCCAAGTCTGTCTGACTCTTTATTCTAGATAAACATGGTTTCCTCAGAGTCCGTCTGGCTCTTTATTCTAGATAAACAGTTTCCTCCGAGTCCGTCTGGCTCATTATTCTAGATAAACACAGTTTCCTCTGAGTCTGTCTGACTCTTTATTCTAGATAAACACGGTTTCCTCCGAGTCCGTCTGGCTCTTTATTCTAGATAAACACGGTTTCCTCCGAGTCCGTCTGGCTCATTATTCTAGATAAACACAGTTTCCTCTGAGTCTGTCTGACTCTTTATTCTAGATAAACACGGTTTCCTCTGAGTCTGTCTGACTCTTTATTCTAGATAAACAGTTTCCTCCGAGTCCGTCTGACTCTTTATTCTAGATAAACACGGTTTCCTCAGAGTCCATCTGGCTCTTTATTCTAGATAAACACAGTTTCCTCTGAGTCTGTCTGACTCTTTATTCTAGATAAACAGTTTCCTCAGAGTCCATCTGACTCTTTATTCTAGATAAGCGCGGTTTCCTCCGAGTCCGTCCGGCTCTTTATTCTAGATAAACACGGTTTCCTCCGAGTCCGTCCGGCTCTTTATTCTAGATAAACACGGTTTCCTCCGAGTCCGTCCGGCTCTTTATTCTAGATAAACACGGTTTCCTCTGAGTCCATCTGACTCTTTATTCTAGATAAACAGTTTCCTCAGAGTCCATCTGACTCATTATTCTAGATAAACACGGTTTCCTCTGAGTCCGTCCGGCTCTTTATTCTAGATAAACACAGTTTCCTGCTCAGCCGTTTCAGCCGGTTCTTACACTAATACCAGGCTGGTGCTGATGAGCAGGCGAGTCGGGGAGGCTGAGTGTTTCTTTACTGGTGAAAAGTGCCTGAACTCTATCAGCTCCTCAGCATTGCCCATTTTAACACAAGGAGGTTTCTACTTTCCTTTTCCTTTTCATGTCATAATTCTATGACTTTATTGTCAAATATTATGAATTTATTCTTGAAATACTATAATTTAATTCCTGAAGTCTATTATTTCAATTTTTTGAACAGTGGCCCAAAAACACAATCATACCTCTGAGTGTGAATTCTTACTGGGGCTCATGCATCAACCGTTCTGAAGAAAACTATTTGGTCACACTTTCTATGAATGTCACATTTGTATGTATATGTAAACACATTTATAACATGCTATAAAGCTGTCGTACAGCATTATAAACATGGTCATAAATGTTTGTAAAAATGAATTATGCTGAATTATACTTTCTACCCATGTTTATTACACATTATGAATTGTTAATATAATGCATTATAAGTAGTTAATAACATGTTATACTGTCAGCGCCAAAGAAGTCAGTCCCAGGTTGGAGAGCACCTCATTGGTTCCAACATTAAACCAGCCATTAGGGGTGTACTCTGTGTACTTCTGGTGCCGGTCCCAAGCCCGGATAAATGGTGAGGGTTGCGTCAGGAAGGGCATCCGGTGTAAAACTTGTGCCAAAACTATCATGCGGATCACAGATATGATTGCCATACCGGATCGGTCGAGGCCCGGGTTAACAACGACCGCCTACGGTGCTGTTGACCAGCAGGGTGCCAGTGGAAATTGGACTACTGTAGGTCGAAGACCATCAAAGAGGAGAGGAGGAAGGCGGGTTAGAAGGCAGCGAGAGAGAAGGAAAGGCAGGAGTGTGGAGGTTAGAGTAGGGACTCTGAACATAGGGACAATGACTGGTAAAGGCAGAGAGCTTGCAGACACGATGGAGAGAAGGAAGGTAGATATTCTGTGTGTCCAGGAGACCAGATGGAAAGGAAGCAAGTCCAGGAACATTGGAGGTGGATTCAAACTGTTCTATCATGGTGTAGAGAGGAAGAGAAATGGAGTAGGGACAATCCTAAAGGAACAGCTTGGGAAAAGTGTTCTGGATGTAAAGCGTGTCAGACAGGATCATGAGCCTGAAGTTGCAGGTTGATGGTGTGATTTTGAATGTGGTCAGTTCATATGCACCACAGGTTGGTTGTCAGTTAGAGGAGAAAGAGGAATTTTGGAGTAAGATGGATGAAGTGGTAGATGGTGTCCCTAGAGAGGAGAGATTGGTGATTGGTGCAGACTTCAATGGACATGTTGGTGAAGGGAAGGGGATGAAGAGGTGCTGGGTATGTATGGTGTGAAAGACAGAAATGCGGAAGGTCAGATGGTTGTAGATTTTGCAGAGAGAATGGAAATGGCTGTGGTGAACACGTATTTTCAGAAGAGGGAAGAACACAGGGTGACATACAAGAGTGGAGGGAGGTGCACACAGGTGGATTATATCCTTAGCAGGAGATGCCACCTAAAGGAGATTGTAAAGTGGTACCAGGGGAAAGTGTAGCAAGGCAGCATAGGGTGGTTGTCTGTAGAATGAGGTTAGAAACAAAGAAGAGGAAGAGAGTGAAGACAGAGCCAAAGATTAGATGGTGGAAGCTGAAGGAGGAGGATGGTTGCAGGCAGTTCAGGGAAAAATTGCTATGCTAGTCGCATAGCAAAAAGAATGGTGGCAAAGGCAAAGGCTCAGGCCTATGATGAGCTGTATGAGAGGCTGGACAGTAAAGAAGGAGTAAAGGACTTGTATCATTTTGCTAAACAGAGAGACAGAGCTGGAAAGGATGTACAGCAGGTTAGGCTGATAAAGGATAGAGAGGGAAATGTACTAGTGAGTGAACAGAGAGTGTTGAATAGATGGAAGGAGCACTTTGAAGAACTAATGAATGAGGAAAACGAGAGAGAGAGGAGGACGACGGGGGGGAGAGATAGTGGATCAGGAAGTGCAGAGAATTAGTAAGGTGGAAGTGAGGGCAGCTTTAAAAAGGATGAAGAATGGAAAGGCAGTTGGTCCAGATGACATACCTGTGGAGGTGTGGAGATGTTTAGGAGAGAAGGCAGTGGACTTTTTAACCAGGTTGTTTAACAAAATCCTGGAGAGTGAGCGGATGCCTGGTGAGTGGAGAAGCAGTGCACTGGTTCCCATTTTTAAGAACAAGGGTGATGTGCAGAGCTGCAGTAACTACAGAGGTATAAAGTTGATGAGCCACACCATGAAGGTATGGGAGAGTTGTTGAAGCAAGGCGAGAGGTCCAGATCAGTGAGCAGCAGTTTGGTTTCATGCCCAGAAAGAGCACCACAGATGCAGTTTTTGCGTTGAGAGTGTTGGTAGAGAAGTACAGAGAAGGTCAGAAGGAGCTACATTGTGTCTTTGTGGATCTAGAGAAGGCAAATGATAGGATGCCAAGAGAGGAACTGTGGTACTGTATGAGGAAGTCAGGTGTAGCTGAAAAGGATGTTAGGGTGGTGCAGGACATGTATGAGGATGAGTGCAACAGTGGTGAGGTGTGCAGTTGGAGTGACAAATGGTTTCAAGGTGAAGGTGGGGTTACATCAGGGATCAGCTTTGAGCCCTTCTTGTTTGCAATGGTGATGGACAGGTTGACAGATGAGGTCAGGCAGGAGGCTCCATGGACCATGATGTTTGCAGATGACATTGTAATCTGTGGTGAGAGTAGAGAGCAGGTGGAAGAGAATCAGGAGAGGTGGAGGTTTGCACTGGAGAGGAGAGGAATGAAGGTCAGTAGAGACAAGACGGAATACATGTGTGTGAAGGAGAGGGAGGCAGGTGGAAAGGTGAAGATGCAAGGAGTAGAGGTCGTAAAGGTGGATGACTTCAAATATCTTGGGTCAACCATCCAGAGCAATGGACAGTGTAGAAAAGAGGTGAAGAAGAGGGTGCAGGCAGGATGGAGTGGGTGGAGACGGGTGTCAGGGCTGATGTGTGACAGAAGGAGAGCAGCAAGAGTGAAAGGGAAGGTCTACAAGACAGCAGTGCGTCCTGCTATGATGTGTGGTTTGGAGACTGTGGCTCTGTCTAAAAGACAGGAGGCTGAGCTGGAGGTGGCGGAGATGAAGATGCTGAGATTTTCGTTGGGAGTGACCAGGCTGGACAAGATTAGAAATGAGCAGATCAGAGGGACAGTGAAGGTGGAGCAGTTTGGAGATAAAGCCAGAGAGGCCAGGTTGAGATGGTTTGGACATGTGTTGAGGAGGAATAGTGGATATATTGGGCAAAGAATGTTGGAGATGGAGCTGCCGGGCAGAAGGAGAAGAGGTTGACCTCAGAGAAGGTTTATGGATGTAGTGAAGGTGGACGTGGAGATGGTTGGTGTGAAAGTAGAGGAGGCAGTGGATAGGGCAAGATGGAGGCAGATGATCTTCTTCTCAGAACCTTTCTCAAGAACAAACAATGGAAGATATTGGAGAATGAGGCCCATTGTTCATATGAAAATCTATATCCAAAGTGGTAGCTTTACAGCAGAGGGCACAACCTGACTGTGGCATGTGCCCGCCCCCCGGGCCCCAACGATGATGGCCACGAGGGCCGGCAGAAAGGTGGGGCCCGAACACTCAGCGGTGACGAACCTCAGCGAGGACGCTGGGGAGAGAGCCCAGAGTGCGGAGGGGACGGAGCGCGAAGCCTGAGCTCCCCAGATGGACGCGAGTCACGAGAGTGGCGGCAGGAGGAGGACGATGCTGGTGCCAACTGTGAGAGGCACCAGAGCAAGAAGCGAGTCCCGAGCTCTGCCGCCTTGGCCCCACCCCTGGTTACACAGCGAGGCCGCCTCACTACACCTCACATTCGACCCAGGCGGCCGAGTTGCCAGCTGGGGGCAGTGATGAAGAGGTGGAGCGACGAGCTCTCGTTCCCTCTTGGCTCTGGTGTTCTCGCTGCCCTTAATGAGAGCAGCTGATTCTCATCTGGCCGGCAGCCTGAGCGCCTTTAAAAAGAGCTGAGAGGGAGCAGAGCAGGAACGAGCAGCAGCAAAACGAGACCGAGGAGCTGAAAAGCTCAAGAGACTGAAAAGTGGCCAGCATAGCTTAGTGTTGGTTGGTTTTGTTTGTTGTGTTCATTTTGTGTGAGCATTAAAGAGAGACATGAATCCTGCCTCCAGCGCCTCCTTGAGCCCGGGGTGGCACATGCCGTGCTACACTGACTTCACTTCAAATGTAAGTTTATACAAAAAAGGTTTATTCCAAGTGATTTTGGGAGCATTTCTGTTTGTTTATTCATCCCGAATCTTTCACAGAATGTAAAGAACAGCTGCCTGGTTTGAAGAACACAGAGAAACAGCAGCTGACAAACATGTTTTCTCATAGTGTTAGTTTTGTTTAACACTTTGTCGTCACAGCAAGTGATGACAGCGAACGACAACAACAAAACCAAACGGCTCCCATTACAGTCAGCGGAGCTGTCTGCACTCTGTTTCTATTTCTGATGTGCTGCTTTGCTCTGTCATTCCACCATAGCATGGATGAGGAGGAACCGAGGAGAACACTGATCAACCATAACATGATGACCACCTCCTTGTTTCTACACTCACTGTCCACTTTATCAGCTCCACTTACTGTATAGCTGCACTCTGTAGTTCTACAGTTACAGACTGTAGTCCATCTGTTTCTCTGATACTCTGTTACCCTGTTCTTCAGTGGTCAGGACCCCCATGGACCCTCACAGAGCAGGTACTATTGGGGTGCTGCTATTATTAAAATGACCATTTAGACTGTTAGCTGGTCAAGAGCTTGCTAAACAAAACCACATTGTAGCAGGCAATATCTTGATGCTGCAGGAAATCATTTTGGTTTTGTTATTTTTTTATTTTTATTAGGTTGTATGTGTGTTTTTGGGGGGTATTTGTTGAGATTTGGTTCTTGACTAGGTGGGATTAATAGTGACATCTTCAGCAAGATAGTTAATAACAGATACTGCAGTAAGCTTTATAATACAGGAATACTATAGAACCCTTGGAAATCATAATAAAATGTTTGCACCCACTATTATATGGTCAGAAGAATGTGGACCATCACACATAAGAGCTTGTTGGACATCCAATTCCAAAACTACAGGTGTTAATGTGGAGTCCCCCCTGTCCCACATCCACCCCACCACCCCCCCTGGACCATTCCACCAACAATGCTACGGAGTCCAGTGGCAGTCCATTGTGATCTTAGGCTTGTGTGCAGCTGCTCAGCCATGGAAACCCATTTCATGAAGCTCCTGACGCTCTGTTCCTATGTTCCAGATGTTGCTTCCAGAGACAGTCTGGAACTTTGTAGTGAGCAATTCAACAGAGGAAATATGGTTTTTACACATTTCAACACTTGTACACTATGTGGCCAAAAGTATGTGGACACCCCTCCTATGCTACCAAGACATTTGACAATTGTACACTTCCCCAGTGCGCAACGCAGCTCCATAAAGGCCTGACTGGGTGAGTTTGGTGTGGAATAACGTGACCGGCCCTCACAGAGTCCTGACCTCAACCCCGTCCAACACCTTTGGGATGAACTGGAACAGAGATTGTGAGCCAGACCCATCAGTGTCTGACCTCACAAAAGCTCCTCTGGATAAATAGTCAGAAATTGCCACAGACACTCTCCAACATCTCGCAGAAAGCTTCCCAGAAGAGCTGCAAAGGGGGACCAACTCCATATTAATGCCTATGGATTTAGAATGGGACATCATAAAATCTCCTGTAGGTGTAATGTGGAGATGTCCCAATCATTTTGTCCATATCACGTATGTATGCATGCATACTTCAAACACGTCCAACCCACCCCAGCAGTTTTGGCACATTTTAAGCGTTCCTCAGCAACAAGAACAAGCCCCCTGTTTCATGTTTCGCTATTTTATCTGCGGCAGATTTATCGTGGCAGATCGAGTAGAGCGAATACCTGCAGTAACGCTCTCCTAAAAAGCTTTACAAGAGACTCCACGCAGTTCCTACACTACCATTTCCCTCTTCTCTCAGCAGAGTGCCTTTCTGCAGGTGCACTCTTAAGTGCTGAAAGCGGGCTAGTCAGAAAAATCCGGCCTCATTTGAATATCTCTCCATTAACTGAGCCGGGCATCAAAGAGGGAAACATAAGAGGTTTCAATTATCTCCTCTCCTGATTCTCTCTGACCCCGAATCACCTGCCGCTGGTGGACACCAATGCAGTCACATCTTCTGGCATGTTTTTCTCACATCACGGGCACACTGCAGGTGAACGTGGGTTTCTTCAAAGGATGAGGCGGATTTGTATTCAGCGTGCCTTACAACTGTGCCTCTGGTTTCAGAGAAAACCTCTGAACGCTCCTCAGATAAGATGGCGAAAAGAAACCTTGAGCATACTTTACGCACTGCTGAGGACAAAAGATAAGAATTCAGAGAAGCGTTCATGTCCCGAAGGACCAATCAAACTCACTGCGTCTCCACGACAAACGCTCATGTAAAGCGAGCAGACGCGCCGGAAAAGTCAAACAGTGCTGCGGGCGCCCGCCGTTCAGGCACAAACACTGACTCGCTCCTCTAATCCCCATTTTCCTCCACGCGTGTTTAAAACGTGCTAATCTAGACTAAGATTAGACGCGCTGCATCGTCTTCTGCTGTAAACCTCTACAGCTGTAAAGCACGTTCAGCGAAATTAAATCAGTTTACGTCTGTCTGTGAAGCGCGATGGACAGGCAGGAAAATAAGCAAATCCGGAGAGGAAAAGAAGACGTGGCATATGTCTCCTCTGATGCAGCCGGGAAGCTCCGAACACCTCCACCGGATCAGTTTGGTATTAAATTTAGATGAGGATTTTTCTGCCATCGTCACTCAGGGACGGCCCGACCCCTCACTGCCAGCTGTAGCACATCTGTCATGTTGCTCAGCACGAAGGGACAAGCGCTGGTACTGACTACGCACCCAGTCAAAAGTTTGGGGACACCCACACCGTAAAACATCCGCATTTTTCAAAATGTGGGCGCAATTTAGCAGTTCAGATGCATTCAGACAACGGCTCATTGAAGAAACTCAGATTTCGTTATAGTGTTGGTGACAGGAACGGATTTTTAAGCCAACGTCGCTTCAAAGCCATCATGTCTCAAACATCAAGCAGTGAATTCATAACCAGTTCATGTAGGACCTTTCTGTGAGGGAGCTTTTAGAGGTGGACGTCTGGTTCCCATCGCCACCACTGTGAATAAGACAAAATGAATAAGACAGGTTGAATGAATTAAGATTCCCTTATTAGTCCCACAACGGGGAAATTTCACCTCCGCATTTAACCCATCTGTGAAGTGAAACACCACATACACACTAGTGAGCACACACACACACACTAGGGGGCAGTGAGCACACTTGCCCAGAGCAAGGGCAGCCCAATCCGCAGCGCCCGGGGAGCAGTTGGGGGTTAGGTGTCTTGCTCAAGGACACCTCAGTCATGTGCTGTCGGCTCTGGGGATCGAATAGTACCTAATGAGTTCATTCCAGATTCCTCGGCCAAGTTACCATCCTGAGCTATATGAATTGTTAATGATAATGCCATATTGTTAGATTAGATTATATAAAACAGATTACATCATTTTTTTTTATTCTGCAAAGGCAGAATAGGCATAACACATCATGGCAGGCCAGGGGTCGACAACATGCGGCTCTTTTCCTGCCCTGTCGCGGCTCCACAGCTGAATCAGATCAGTAGGTAATAATAAAATAATCCTCCTCTACAGTAAAATAAAGCTCTGCTGATCCTTCAACACAGTTTAACAGTAAATGGTCTTAAACGCTGGAGTTAATGTAGAACTGCTGATTCACCCTTTAACCCTGAAGATCAGCGCAGACGGCTGGTCACCATAGCAACACAGACAACAGTCTCGCCCAGCTAGCAGCTACGAAACGACAAAGAGAGAGATTTAAGACGGACATCGATGATTTGGAGACCAATGGACTGATTAGTGTTTAGAATCAGTCCAGCTGGTTTCCTGATACGTTTAATTTTCATGAGAAACTGACAAACGCTAAAACGTTATGAAGATGAATTTGCTTCTCATTCACCAGCTGCACCATTTAAGGTGGAACAGGACGATTCAAACATGAAGCCGGCGAATGAGAAGCGACTTCAGCCTAATAAAAAGTCCCACATTGAGAGACATTTTACCAGAAACTGATCTACTTTTCAGGAAAAGTTTCCTGCTGGAGATGCGAGAAAAGCAGCTACAGCTGAGGTGAAGCTTAAAGCAGAGCGAAGAACGTATGAGTCTTCGTTTAGATTATATATTTTAGCCTATACTAGTACATTAACACATACAGAGACATATTTACAGCCAAGAAGGTAAAATGGACATAAAATGTTGTGGTTCCCAAGGTGGTTTGGTGTGGGCTACCCCCTGGTACACTCACCATGGTGGAACTGATGCTTCAATAGCAACAAAATATTTGGTTTGACAATTGAGACAACTGAGGATAAACAGCCTAAAGGATAAACAGCCTAAACAGCCTTTAC